>NC_046975.1:14699993-14999993 GCF_009769545.1 Cyclopterus lumpus
TTGTGTAAGGGTTACAGGTACTGGAACTCACAAGCACGACTCGGATGGATAAGAAAAATACTTTAACTACAGCTTCAGGCAGCGTCAAAACAGGCAAACAAATCTGAGAAGGGGCAGGCGAAACAGGGTCAGAACAGGTCAGGCATGAAACAAAGGTACACTGGAGAGTTTGGCACTAACACACAAGACAATCTGGCAGAGGACACGTGCAAGTAAGTGTAGTGAGGGACTAATGAGGAAATGGGCAACAGGTGAAGGGAATGAGGGATGATCAGGTGTGACGAGAGTTAATTAACCAGGCAGACAGGGTGAAAACAACCAAAATGAAGGGGAATTTGTTACAGTTGGGGTAGAGTGTACCACAGCTCCTCTCCGGGATGCAGGAGCCATGGAGGAGGTGGAGGGAGGGGAGCTCTGTGCAATGGTGGTGTGACCCTGGGGTGAATACATGTGTATTCATCACGACATGTGAGCAGCGTGTTTGTCTTTTTCCTTTTTAATCTGAGGATGTTATGGAAGAATCTACAAATGCCTCACTCTCAACTTGCTTCCCACATCACTGCTTTAGAAGATAGTTTTCATTAAGTCTCTTCATTAAGATTTCTAACTATATTGGACACTTGTTACTAACTCTAACTCTCTTTATTTCTGGGCCATTTACCAGAGCTATAATGAACAACTCCATATGAATGCCAGCACAGGATACAGTTGTGATAAAAAAAAAACAATTGTGTAGGATTGTCCATGGAAGGCGGTGGCAGAGAGATAAATAACTATAATAAGACAGTTCGAGAGGGAAGGTGTAAACAGGACGAGGCGTGAAAAAAGATGTTTGAGCTTCAAGGATGTTTGGAGAATTCATGGGAGCATTAAAAGCCACACAGCAAAGAGCATACACAAAAAGGCATGGGGGTGGAGGAGTAGAAAAAACATGGCTCTTTCCTCGACTTACTCATGCGCACATCCATATTTTCATCATACACACTCATCCACCCCAGCAGGCATCTTTAAGGAACACCTCTCTAAAAGCAGCTCCTCTCTTGCTGGTTGATTACAGTTACAACGATCTCTCGGAGTCTCTGATATTCTCCCAAGACTCTGCTAAACATAGATCATCTGGCAAGTGCCTGCAGGATGTTATGTTGTAACACTGTTGGTTCCATAAAATATAAAATACCTGACCGGTCATTAATGTAGGAGTTCTTGTGAACCTGCCTCCAGCTAAAAAGACCTTGGACTGAGTATTTAGTCCCCAGGCCATCGGTTCAGTTCAATATTGATTATAGCAGTAGACATTGTTAACCTTTACAATTATTCTCCTTGGTTTTGCAGTGCTGCGGGGATGGCTATTTTTAAAAGGCCGGCAACGTCGGGCAGCTATTGTTTAACAACCTATTGATCTGTGTCGGCCTCGGTTGCATGGCTAAAGGAGGGGCGGGGGCGTTCTAAAATCACAAACACATAATTCAAACTGTTTTAGAGAGTATGTAAGCTAACTCTCTCAGCCTAAGTACATTTTATATTTGAATATTGGCTGCATGTATTTAAATGTTTCTGTGATATTATATTGTCTGCCTCTTTGGAGTTTAGAGTGACTGCTAGCCGCTGCAAATGACTGCGTTTCCAATGATTATGTGCTGCGTATCGTTGTAGCATCATTGTTGCTGCAGCTGCAAGCTCAGATCTGCCTTTGGACAGTTATGTTCTGGTGCGGTTTCCTCTCCCAGAAACCTACAACATGTGTATATCAATATTTCACAAAGGGTAGAAAAGTGTGGGAAAAAGCTATCCATCTGCCTCGGCTCAGATTAACAAGATGTCCCAGGAACAAATGAATGTCTATTGGTGATAAATAAAACTAATCGAATAAATAGAGCTACAAGCCTCCGACATTTGGAAGCATGGAGCCTGCTGAGCCAATCGAACAGCAGCCAAGGAAAACAATGGCTCATACGCTTCCTCCCCTGAAGGAAATGCCAAACATTACAGTGCTGTATAAATAGAAGGCACTGACTTTGTAGAATGAGAGCGTGAGATAGAGGACAGGAACCCCCTCCCTGGGGTCACACCGATGAAGGTCTCCCACTTCTCACTTTATTGCTCTTTTTGTTTTTCGCTGTCTGGGCGTGTGATCTATTTTTTGACCTCCATGTGTTTTTTCCCCTTTTATTTTCTATCTCCCTCGCCCTTCTCCTGACACTCGGTCAAAATGAATTACCGAAAAGGCCGAGTAACACATCACAAACACGTCCTGCTTCATTAATGGTGCCATCATCATCCACAGTTGAAGTGGAAAATGGCCCTCCTGGATGTGTTGTGTTTCGGGCTTTGATCCGAGGTGAATGCTTTCCTTAGAGCAGGACGGCTTTCGTTGAATGGCTTTTGGTCAAGCAGCCTATTTTAACTGCTGACAGCTCAGTGCAGTTGAGGGTATGAGAAATGTCCCTCTGCGCCTGGATAAATGCTGCCAATGTGAGGGCACACATGGTCCGACAACGTGCCGCATGAGGTGAGGCAGTAAGGCCTTTTGCACTCAGGCCACCGGAGCTGGAATGGAAAATCAATCTAGGGATTAAAATATTGAAACGTCAATTTCCTTTTGTCATTGCACACTTGTTTTTTTCCCCCCTTGCGCCTCCATTTGGAAAGGGAGGGAGACAGAGTCGTCCCTAAAACGAGGTTAGGTGTTTCTGCTGTGTGTAATGAGGTTACGGATGATTCAGCAGAGACAACTCCAACAAGTCTTTCATCTGTACTATCTTTTTGTATCGAGTGTAAAAATGTATTTCCCTCGGCTGAAAGTCTGTGCAGACAGTTTGGAAGATTGAGGCCCAGCTGCTGCTGCAGATTTAGGGAGCTGGATGCACATGTGGTAGTTTGCATACATAAACACCGGACACTCACGGTCACCACCAAGGCGTTCTGTCTTTCACTCTTTGTTTTTCTTTTCACCACAAACTGGCAGAATCTGTAGCTGCATAAGTTTAGGTTTTTTCTCTCCCTGAGAAATTTAGACTTTTATCTTCCTGCAATGAGGAGGAAAAATGTCCAAACTCTTGTAATTTTCTAGTCGACAAATGCATTGTTGTAGCACAGCAGAAATGTTTCTTAATAAGGACAGTTGTCATGCGAGCAGTCAGGATTGTTAATGCCTTTGAGACCTTAGTATTGACCCGAGTATCTGCCTCCTCTAGAATCAATAACGACAACATCATTCGCTAATACAGTTCGGCAAGCTATTGATGAAGTGGCTGTTGCCTTATGGGTCAGTTAGCTCCTTTAGAGCACAAATACGATGCATTCAAAGACTTCAGCTATTTTTCACACTGGGAAAACCTTCCAGAAGTATATCGTCACTCTTCATGCAGAGGGCTATTGTTTTCAGTCTAATATAGGTCCAGTCTAATATAGGTGTACAGGATGTAATTTACCACTGAAAATAACTTATTTTTGGAAGCTGAAAGTGCAGTTTATATGGTGCGTAGATTGCCTCTTCACACTGTGGAGCACATTTGCATATATATATAGAAAATACCAGTAAAAGGTGAGCCATTAACTTGTCACCATGCGCTTGTACACATACATGCACACACACCGATGGAAATATAGAAAGATTTAAGCTGATTTGAAGTCTTGCAACGTGTGCTTGTCCACTCTTTCATCTTATTTCATGTCATTTTTGTGTCATCAATAAATGTTGTGGAATCTAAAATATTAGTTCTAAAGGAGTTCTGGAGAGCTTAGTCATAGAAAAGAGGATCGATGTTTTATCTCTTGGATGATATTCAAGGTGAACTGGCTTTGAACATATTTTAGATTGCAGGCAGCAAAGCAAGAAGACAATGTATTTCTAATAGAAAACATGATTCCGGATCCATGCCTACTTATGTCATTTTTAAGCTAGTCGCGTATCCAAGTCCTGTAAGCAAAATATTTGAAGAGAGAAATGACTTCATACCGACCAAAATGTATCTCCAAGCCTGATTTCCTGGTTCAGCAGTTCACACCCTGAACACGAGCCACTGGGCTTGAAGCCTGCTCACCAATTACCTGTTTGCCTCTGTTGACAGTTCATGGTAACTCTCGTCTGTTCTCCCTTGCTCTTCATCCTTTCCTCCATCCAGCACGCTCAGGCATGTCTAAATATCTAATAAGCTGTTCTGCCAACTTCTGATCCCGAGTTTGTTCTCACCTGGGCAAATGCACATGAATAATGGAAGCGGCATGAAGGGAGGCAGGGGCATGGTTGGTACTCGGTGTTGTGTTGAGGCCTGATAAGGCTCCACACCGCAGCAAAAGAAGCCTCAGAGAGCTGATGAGACAACGCCTGACATTATTAGCTTCATTACCCACAGGCTGCCAAGCTGGAACAGGCAGATGCAATAAGTGGAGGGTGAAAGAGAGGAGGTGTGTTCTACTCACTGTCACAACCCTGTGAAAATCTCATTTCATTCGGCTTTCATGTAGCCTATAAATGTATTAAGCCAATTAGCAAGTCTGCTTGGCTTTGCGTTTGACAAGAATTGATTGTTTATTTAATTTTCAGTGTCTTGTATCAGCAAATGTCCTTCACACAAAAGAGCCCTCATCAGCACTGGTGACCGGCAGTGAAAAGCATATAAAACAAATCCATCTGTGAAAATGGATGTGGCTGTATGCAAAGTCACACTCAGTTGCACCTTCAGTGACACCCCTCGGGAGTCATTTGGGTCTGTAATAATAGACACCAACACATTATTCCAAATGCACAATAACAGCTAATATTATATAGCAAGGTGCATGCAATCATGCTTTCCTCAGTTTTAAAGTTGGGTGAAATTAACACATTTTAAAATCATGTTGAAATGTAAGAAATATTTTTTTTACGAGGGTATAATGACAAAAATAGTTAAATACTTCATTCATATACTAAGTCATGTTAATAGTTTATACAGGAAAAACATATCAGTATGTATCAGTATGCCATTGCTATATGATAAGTACCAAAACTTACTTTGGATGACATCCAACACGTCAATAACTGGACCAACACACCAGCTTCCTATTGTACCAACATCCTTCATGCAGAATCTTCTTGCGCCGTTGTGTGTTACATAATATTAGGAGTTTCCATGAGATCCGCTGAGGCACGGCAAGGTGAACTGAGATAACTCGTCCCCAGAGTCGCAGCCATGTTTTCCCCATAAAGAGCTAACATTGGTAACCAGGGAATGGAAAAGCTAACTTGTACATTGAGTCACAGTTCTGCCTGCTGCCTTTTTAAAACTCAACTGATGTGATTTGAAGACTGTCAGGAGCTCGCTATGCAACTGAAAATGTGGCTTTTGTTGAACACATTTAATTTTATATGTGAAATGTTTCCATTAAAAAGACTCTTTCAGGCAGCTTGAGACTAAATAGTTTAAAACAAATGCATCAAATAAATTAATGTGGAATCAATTTGCAGTGCAGTGTTTGTAGATGTGTCCTCAAATCCTAACTTAATGAAACAAACAGGAAATAAGAATTAAGCAACACAGTACCTTGGGATGGATCAAAATACAACCGAACAGTGTAGATTTATTTTGAAATTGGTTTTGTAATAAGAACTGTCTCCAGTGTCACAGTGAGAGGGTTAAGCTTAAACCAGCCTGCTGAACTGCACTGAATGTGAAATGGAAACACCGGCTTGGCTGCATTACTGTTTACATTCTATGAATAGGAATCACATGTGTGATGAAACCAGACCGCTCTGTCTTTTCCTGCCTTTCTCTCACTCCGCAGCCTTGAGAGAGAGAGAGAGAGAGAGAGAGAGAGAGAGAGAGAGAGAGAGAGAGAGAGAGAGAGAGAGAGAGAGAGAGAGAGAGAGAGAGAGAGAGAGAGAGAGAGAGAGAGAGAGAGAGAGAGAGAGAGAGAGAGAGAGAGAGAGAGAGAGAGAGAGAGAGAGAGAGAGAGAGAGAGAGAGAGAGAGAGAGAGAGAGAGAGAGAGAGAGAGAGAGAGAGAGAGAGAGAGAGAGAGAGAGAGAGAGAGAGAGAGAGAGAGAGAGAGAGAGAGAGAGAGAGAGAGAGAGAGAGAGAGAGAGAGAGAACTTGGCAAGTGGAGGCGGTAAGAAGCCTTATTTTTATCCCATGAAGCGGCTGCATTGGGACACATGTTTTCTTTCAAAGATTGCACGGAAATGTAACACAACAGGTTTAATGGTCTCCTTGATCCCACTTACAGACTCTTATGTACCGTTAGGTGTCTTCTGGTTAACTTGAGGTTCTCTCATTTCTTTTTTCCAAAACCATAGCAGTGCATATACTGTAGTCTGTTAGTGTCTGGCAAAACTCAGCAGTTCTGTTGCTGACATGTGTCCTATACTTATGGGTATGTTTCACCCCAATTGCTTAAATGAATTGCCTTCCCAAAATTGCAAGCATTCCATGCACTAATGTGACTAAATTCCACTGAATTCACTCAAACAATGTCCCATTCCTTTTTGGTTTAAATGCTCAGCTATGGTGATTAGGGTAAATGTCATGTTTCAGAGCTGCAGAGTTCTGTTTGCTAACATGGTCACTAATGAAAGTGTCCATACAGCAGTGCAGCGTTAGTCATGTTAATGTGTGCACCCTTGATGAGTAAATGTGCCTCGCCAACATGTCTGAGGGTCTGGTCTGTGCTTTACCAACATTGCACAAACAGGCCAGACATTCTCTGTGGGGAGATGTGTGCTGGCTCCAGGTACGGTATTTAGTTACCTCATAAAGTAATGAATGGAAGGGCCTTATTTAGAAAGACGCAGTGCGAGGCAGAGAGAGAAATCAAGCCGCCATATTTGAACATTTTCCTGCTCCATAAACATTTCATGCATCATTTTTTATTTTTTCTTCCAGGCAGCTTTTTGTAAGTAATGTTCAGGTTTGGAAAGCAATAGATTACATGGAATGGCGTTATGTGATTAGAACAATATACTACCACGTACATGCGCTTACATTACATTTCACTTTTAAGCAAGGTGACTTACAATAAGTGCATTCAATCTTGAGTACAAACTCACAATCACAAGAATCAAGAAAGTACAATTTATTCAAGAAAGCCAAACTACAAAGTGTTATAAGTGCCATTTAAGTGCTACTTTCTTTATTCAAGGTGTAGTCGGAAAAGATGTGTTTTTAGTTTGCGGCGGAAGACTTTCTGCTGTCCTGATGTCAATTCAACACTTCACTACGCGAGTCCCAAACAAAGATGGACGAGCATGGTAGCCGTCACACACAGGTAGATAGCCGGTGTGGCCCATGTGGGTGGAAAAAATGTTTTCACTGCGGGGAAATCTTTCCATTATCTTGTATGTAAAACAGAAATGGGGAGCAAAATCCCAGTACAGTACAAGTTATTGCAAAGCAGGATAGTTTGCGAACGTTCCAGTTCTCCAATTATTCGTTTTTCCGAGAGGCATCCCAGGGCGAAAAGACAGTTTGGAGGAAATGACTGGACCGCGGCACATTTCTGGTCCAGCAAACATAATAATAAAGGACACATTTGGAAATTTGCATGTTGGTTAATTTAATTAAATTCATATGGGTACATATATGCTGCTGCTTCAAGTTAAAAATCAGGTAACACTAACTTTCCAAATGATTTGAGGCTTTGGATGATGACAGTATTTTCACTGTGGTTTTGCTCCTCTTTTCTGCTTTATGTACAAAATAATGGCGAAATGTCAGCATTTCTCCTGTCTTTATTTGCATATTTAGTATTGAGGTAATCCAAAAGCATGAGAATAAGCTGGTGGATACAGTGAATGCTGCTGGCCTTCAAAAGAACCTGAGCAAACAACTATTGTCCGAGTGCACACTGGGGTTAACAAGTTCAACCCAAACATTTTGTGATTTGCCAGTTAAAATATAAATTTCTGGGTTTTTAAAACAATACAAAGATTAAACTGAAATATCAGTTAATTGACGCTGGCAAGTTTCTCTTGACTATTTGTTTGAAAAAGTAGTTTTGAATTTTTGGGAAATGCACCGTCAGTGAGCACTGGAAACATCTAGACTAGCTCTGTCAGAAGATTAAAAAAATTTAAGCTCATTAATTAGCATCGCTTTTATTTTATCCGTAAAAATTACAAGTTGAGTGCCATTGTGAGCAGCAATAAACTACTCTTGTGGTTATAAAATGATACAAATATATACATTGTTCATTAGTGAGCTGCTAGGTGGGTTGTCTTTACTTTGGAAAGACTTGGGTGAGCAGATTCCCCCTCTTAGTCCTAATGCTAAGCTAACTATCCCCTAGCTTCGTATTTTCGGTAACACTTTATAATAACTGCACGCTATGAAGCATTATATAATACTTCATTTACAAATGGTAATCCATTATTTATCAAGTGTGGAACAATGCTTTATAAATAATGAATTAAGTGTTTACTCATTCTTAACTAATGCTTCATTGTGTGCAGTTATTATAAAGTATTTTCCAATAATAAAAAAATAAAAAAACTGCAGTTTTAACATATCTCAGGTCTGTGACAATGTCTGAGGGTGTGTTTTCCAAATCCCCTGCAAAAGGAAAACGTCCGACCCCCTGCTGCTCTTATTTACTGTCTTACTCTCCGGAGCCTCCGGAAAGCAAGACAGTAAGCAAGAGTCTAAAACCTTCACTATGTGATTTTCTGCTCCTCTCCTCACCACTGATGGGGCTACTGGTGCTGGAGTGACCACAAACTCAAAGTACAACTGTGTGCGTGTGTGTGTGCGTGTGCGTGTGTGTGGAAATCTTGTCTTCTGCTTTCTACCCAGGGAATTAGTCTCTGATAGATGTCTAACATCTGGCTCTGGTTGCACCTCAGCACGTCCTCGTATCTTTGAAGTTAAATGTTTTCAGTAAACGCTGGCTGGCCTGGGCCCTTCTGTGTGGAGTTTGCATGTGTCAATGTGTGTCGTCTCCCAGGTTTTCCGGCTTCCCGCCACGGTCCAAACACATGCAAGTTGGATTCATTTTTGACTCTACATTGTCCGTTGGGTTCTGAATGTGAACGTGAATGGTTGTCTGTCTGTAGATTAGATTGGATGTTTATGAGGTTGTGAGTAGTATTACAATTCGTCATTGAGATTATATAAATCATGGAATGAATGGTAAAAAGGGATATTCAATAAACGTAATCCTAGAATATGTTGACACTTAAAAATATACATAAAATATGGATTTCAGGTGAACAAAATAAGTTGGGTACAAATAGGGTCACCAACAGTACTATACAGGAATGCAAGAATCTGAGCCTTTGTGCTTTTGACAATGCTCCTTTAAAATGTGTTTCAGTGGGAGAGTGTCTTTGGTTCAAAGGTGGTGCTTTGTTGAACGCTCCTTCACCCCAACATCATCAAGGGTCCATTAAGCTGCCGTTTGGCTCTGCAGCTGTGCCACTGCAATTCAAGGGGGAGCAATTCAGTTTATACAAATGGATTGTTTATACAAGGATAATCATCTTTGTTCCACAAATTATTTTTTTTAATTTTTTTATTCTACTGATGCTGTCAACAAAGTGATTTCATACACATGCAAGTAGACACCCAGGGGGACGGTGTGACTAGTTTTAAATGAACTGTCTCTGTCATTATGTCGATGTTTGCAAGATTACGAAATGATACAAACCGTGACATCAGTGTTTTCTATGTTGGTGCATTCTCCAAGGTCATGTCTCATAAACTGTGAGAGGAATTCATTACTGCTGCTTATTGGATCTAATTGAAGCATAAACACACTTCTGCATACACATACACTCGATAGAAATGCAGTCACACTGGGTCCTTGCATTGGGCAGCAGTTGGTCAGCACCCTTCATGGGCCTTTAACATGTTGCCCTCCATAGCAGCAAGTTGGCTGCTTGGTTGCCATCATGTTTCAGACCTGAACAGGCATCGGATGCATGATTGTAAGCTGTGCTGTACTGAATTAAGCTCATACAAGTCCCTATTGGCAAAGCAAACACATTGGGATTTTGACTATTCAAATAAAGCAGCCTATAGTGTGACAAACCACAATCAGTATTCTGCATTGCTGTCTCAGTCATCAATGTCATCGGCTGAAAAGGCTTTCTGTGTATGGATGTGGACATGCACCTGTTCAAAGGATGTCAAAAGTATGACGCATAAGCCGATTAGAATTCACAGTCTGTTATGTGGGCACTAAAGACAATTATTTATCTAACACTGCCTCTTCAGACAGACTAATGTTGAGTTGTTGCTTTTTATCTGTTTGCAAAAAAAAGAAGCTCTGAATGAGACCAAAGAATCTACATTAATCAGCACAACAATAGATCAGAGAGAGAGCCTCACAGCGTTGTGTCTGTGTGCGCTTTGGGCACCTGTGTGTGTGTGTGTGTGTGTGTGTGTGTGTGTGCGTGCGTGTGCGCTTTGGTTCGTGGGCACCTGTGTGCATATGCCTCTAATGTGAGTGCGTGCGTGCGTGCACGTGTGTGTTTTTTCTCAAGTACCAGCTCAAGCTGTTCTCCTTCCAGATGGGACACTTCACCTCAACAAGAATGGCAGATGAAGAGAAACAACGAAACAGAGAGTATTTGTGCTTGTAAATGTGCGGTGCTGTGTGTGTGTGCGTGTATTATTTTTGTGCGTGCGTGCGTGCGTCTGTCAGCAGATGAAACCCCTTCACCATGTAGCTGCCGTTTCAGTCCCCAAGGGGCTCAGCCGGCATTGTCTCCCCAGAGTGACACAGCTAAAGTTTAATGGGCCTGGTGATGCTGTGTTAAAGCTTGGTGTTAATTATAACACCAAGCTTCGTTAAACACAGTCACATTAACATCAGCATAAGCGGCCCTGTTGGGCTCTGTCCTAGGGAATAAAGGGAGGCTGATTGAGTCTACAAATCCAGGATAAGGGTCATGCGCTCATCTCTATTGATGAGACAAGCTTAATAATTGAGGGTTGGTATTCCATTTCGGTCTCTGTCTATACAGCTGATTGTTTTCTTGTTGTGTTTCCGCTGCCTTGACAGTTGTACAATCCCACAGCACATTCACTGTGATGATATACGGTTTATTTCTGTTAGTAAGATGGGAATCGAGGGATTTGTGTGAATTCCTTTGTTTTATTTGTCTAATACTTATGAACAGAGAGGCAGGATTTTTAGAAAATGATTGAAGTGTGTAACTTACATCCCCTTCTCAGTCTAGGGGATAAGTGGACAAAAACAAAAGTATTAATTAACTTAGTTTCCAACTTGGCAATCGTTTATGGTACTGTGATGAAAAGATGTTGTTCTTTATTGCATTAGTTTGATCTGATTCCAGAGTCACTTTCACATGGTCCGATGACCTGGTGATCTTGAATCAGTGTGCGTCCTGAGAGTCTTAATGAATGTGGGCCTTGTTTCCACTGACCCAGCAGTCACATAGAGCTGACCTGTTTTTCAGCCTAAAGCTGCTCTCAGTGACTGTAGAACTTCATTCTTGGTGAAATTAATATTGATTGCACTCACTTTAAACATTTTAACATAATTTATTCATTTGATTTTACAGATTCTTCTTGTTAAAATTATTAAAACGTTTTATATCCAGTTTGTCTTGCTGAATTAACTGCAATGTTTTCTCGGTTAGAAGCAAAGTATCCACCAGAAAATGGCTATAGATTGAATATAAATGTCAGTCTTGTTGATTACGTCTACAGCCGGTCCGTGCGATAACAACCACATAAAGCATCTGATTAATAGCAGCCACGGTGAATATTGGATGAGGACATTATAATGTGCACATGTGCACGCAGCTTTCTCGTAGACAAATACCTCAAATGTAAACTCATATACAGCCTCATACACACTACTATGCCTGCCATCAGCGTAATATCTGCATGATTGGAAGTGAGAAGTTATTTGTTCCCTTTCCAGATAATGAACTTTGTAAAGAAGCCGCTGCATCCATATAGCTACTTTTCTCAGTTGAGTGCCGTTCCAAGCACTTAGCTGCTGCTCAAATCATGTTTGCTTTGAACACGGCTCAGTGTCGAGGCATGCTTTCTTTCTGCTGCTGCAGAAGGGAGGAGACTTTTGTTAGTGCAAATGAGTTTGAGCCTTTGAGCTCTGTTTCTGGATAGTCCTGTCTCTAGCTCGTACTTTGTTGGTCTCAGCGATTATGGGAAGTTGTGTTGTTCTCTATGCATCTGAATTCACCCGACCAAGTTAGGAAAGTGTCACAGCACAATAGCGTCATTACAATTGAGCTGTGGGTAGCAGAGCTGACTCATACCTTTTTAATATGAGTAGATACAGAGTCAATAATAGGACAAGGCATGGTGTACAGGCTTAACGGATTAACGTTGTATGTCCCACATATTTTAGCTGCAAAATGCACATTACTTGTGATGGTGCAACGATTAGTAAATTAATCGATTAGTCAATCAACAGAAAATTTATTGGCACATATTTATATAATTGACCTGCAATTGACCTGTTTCAGTTTTTCAAGCAAAAATGCCAACAATTTAATTATTTAGCTTTTTCATGGAAGGATGCTGCTTTTACTTGTCATATGAGAGAGTAAATACAAGCAAATTGACAACATCACCTTTTGAACTTCAGCATTTTAATCTTTAGAGATTTAAAAATATCTTGCCAGCCAGGCCAAAATAGCGGGATGTTGATCAAAAATGAAATGTGGACTGTGCATGTTTTTTGAAGTTGCTTGGTTTTGAGTTATCAGTGTTGGAAACCCAGGAAGCTGAATGAATGGTAACTGGATAAACCTACTGATAAGCCCCATTGTGGACACTCAAGCTTACATATCATGTCACTTCCTTACTTAGAAATTGTGTCTTTAGACTATCTCAAAAATGTTAGTGTCATTTGTATCTCCTGCCCTTTTCTTGATTCACCTTCACCTGTGAGTTACGAGTTGTATTTGTGTCTGACCATAGTCATGTACACGATGATCTAAACCTCAGAGGTCACTTACAGAAGTTTAAACCAAGTCCTGAAGGTGAACTTTTTGATCAGCCATAACCAGTAAAACCCAGACATTGGTGAATCCTGCATGACTGGTGCAGAGGGAGACAAGGGCAGTCTTTCAGGAACAAACCTCAACTCATGAAATTGTCAGCCATCTGGGGTCGTACAGTTTAATACTGTAGTTTCACGGTGCCTGCTTTGTTTCTTTAAAAGGATAGCGATGCACTGAAAGCTGCGCTGCTATACAACTGAATCGGTGAGTGTGGGGGTTATTATTGATTTCTCATTTCAGTGGTTTTAAGGCCACCCATGGGAGACAGCTTGATATGTAGGCTACAAGGTGCAGAGATTTGAAGGGGCAGAGGATCTGAAATCAATCTTTGTGGATAGCTCAGGCCCCGTTTCACTGCCCCACTTGAAATTGTTGTTGGGATCAGTCTTTAAAGGTTTAAATGTCCTTGGAGTGTTTAATGCTTGATAAGTCAAGCTGATCTTACCACGGGTGCCAGAAAAATAGACAGTCAGGCATGAGCGGGAGAAAGGCAGATGGCAATGAAATGTATGAGAAAGAATCTAAAGTTTAAAAATGTAAGGTTAAGAGTCCTTACATTCTTGCCTACTATTCAGTTAACCTTTACCCTCCTTGGTCGTGAAGTCGTTCCTCTTCTTCTAATACAGCAGGCATCATGTGTTTACGGCTGCAACATGGAAGCCCAGATCATTGTTCTGCAAGCTGGGTGGCTGATGTAAAATAGTAAAAGAAAGTGTATTAGTTTCAGCTGAATCTGCACAAGCCAAGTCTGTCTTCCCTGAAGCCAGTATATCATGACTGATTCAGTTAAAATCAGAAATGGGAAAATTGATGAACTGCCTCCGTTGCATTCAATTAAAAAAAAGTTCTTACTGTAATTAGGGGACTGTGTGATGTGCAACAGTAAATTCTCATACTTATTTCTTTCTTCTTAATGCAGGTGATCTGCCAGCTTCCGTGGGTTTTGATGTCACCTCTAGATTGGTTCAACTGAAGATGGAAACACTGGAGTCTGAGCTGACCTGCCCGATCTGCCTGGAGTTGTTTGAAGATCCTCTGCTCTTGCCTTGTGCCCACAGCCTGTGCTTTAACTGTGCCCACCGGATCCTGGTGTCTCACTGCTCCACCAGCAAGCCCCTCGAGTCCATATCGGCCTTTCAGTGCCCCACCTGTCGTTACGTCATCACGCTGAATCACCGCGGCCTGGAGGGCCTTAAGCGCAATGTGACGCTGCAGAACATCATTGACCGCTTTCAAAAGGCCTCCCTTAGCGGCCCTAATTCCCCCACTGAGAGCCGGCGCCTGCAGCCGCAGCGGCCCTACACCGCCACCATTAGCGGTACAATAGCTGGGACAATTGGCGGCGGCGGTGGTGGGGGTGGTGGTGGCACAAGTGGAAGCAGCGCCCGCGGCAGCCCGGCCACTTCCAGCCACTCCCACCCGCACGCCAACCACACCAATCACACCAACCACAGCAACCACACCAACGCAAACCACAGCCCAGCTGTTGTTGCTAAAATGGATCCACGCATCAGCTGCCAGTTCTGTGAGCAGGATCCGCCGCGTGAGGCCGTCAAGACGTGCGTCACGTGTGAGGTGTCCTACTGCGACCGCTGCCTCCGCGCAACACACCCCAACAAGAAGCCGTTCACCAGCCACCGCCTGGTGGAGCCGTTGCCGGACACTCACATCCGCGGCCTGACCTGCCTGGAGCACGAGAATGAGAAGGTCAACATGTACTGCTTGGTGGATGACCAGCTCATTTGTGCCCTGTGCAAGCTGGTGGGGCGCCACCGAGAGCACCAGGTGTCCTCGCTCACTGAACGCTTTGATAAGCTCAAGGTTAGTCCTTGTGTCCTTTTCAGTTTACAAAGCATGCGATAATGTCATATCAGCAACAATTTATTTGTACTGCTCGTGTAATATGTTGTTTGACTTCTGCATCACAGAACCAAGGTAAGTCACCATCTGGAACAAGATTTGATTGAAAAGGACTTATGATTTACTGTTGAGCTTGTGAGCTTATTGCCATTCACACAAAGAGTTGTTTTCATTTAGAGCCTGCAACATTGAGTATGATATCTTTGTTTGCAGTTTGCAGCAACGTCTTTAATCCATTCATTCCTACCTTGGGGATGTTCATTCTGTGCATTTCTGTTTACTATGAACTTTCAGCACTGCCACAGTTGCATCATACACACTCACACCAGCCTTTGTTTAGCAAGAAGGACAGAAGGACAGATGGGAAAACAGAGAGTGAGAGAGACAATCGGGATAGGGCCGAGATCGACGGAGAGCAGTAGGCAGGCCGTCATTATAATAGTCGATGAGCTGGCATTCCCTGTGGCCACTGTGCTTTCAGAGGCTCTGCGTAAAGTCCAGGACTGCTGAATCAGGGTGAAAAACAAAAGAGAAAGGCACTAACTGGAGCTAAATCCACCACTAAAGACCTAAAGCAGCCAGTCTCATCAGCTGGCCTAAAAACTTTTAGCACAAGTGTGTCTGTCTTTGGTGTGTTTACATACCTCTTTGTGCACCCTTTATCCAAAATAAACAATTATCACAGAAGTTTGCAGTGTAACTGATTTTACACAAGCATAACTCAAATGCATTGATTATTTAAGTCCCCAGGGTGCAAGGGGTGTTGCCATGGTTTGATTGGCATTGAGGAGCACACAGATAAAATAGATACTCGAGAAAGCACTACATTGGTGGTTTTAGGGCCTCATCTGGAGAAAAGTGTGTGTGTTTGTAGGTTGATGTTATTTTTTCACAAAGAAAGTCTTAATGGTCTAACATTTGGGCTTTTTTCACTCTACATTACAACATTGTGGGTGTGAGAATGTTGCCGGCAACGTTTCCAGAGACATCGTTAACATTCCATGTACAACAAAAATCCATCACATTGTGTGATTCAGTGAAAAGGCAATCCCACATTCTGTATTATTTATGATTTCTGCTAGCACAACTTTTTGGCTCTCACTTTCAGTTTTGCATCAATCTGTCAGCAAAATCCCACCTGCTCAGCACCTCACATTGACTTACCCACTGGAGCGCAGAGGTTGTTTTCACTGGCATTTACCACTTTTTTTTTTATACCTTCCCTTTTCTGCCAAAGGCTTCTCGACAGACTGTGGGAGAGTTTACTGTAAGTAGCTAGCTAGCTCTCCCCTCCTTTTCTCTCCACTTCATGGCTGGCTGTGGTTCTTTTGAATGTTCCCCATCCAAGGCTTTGAACTTGCTTGACTTTGAAATCCCCAATCAACCCCAAATCTGGGAGGAGACCAGCTCCAGTCCAAGCTCCAGCTCAGCTCCCCAGTGGCAGTGGCAGCTCACTTATAATCTTCTTCACACTCATAGCAATGCGAAGGAGAGGAAGTCCTACATGTGCACAGCTAATCATGGAAGATGTAGGTCAAAAAGGGCTGTGGGTCTTCTACTGCATTCTCCTTTTTCTCTATGTCTTTGTAAGACTAGTATTTAGTGAATCACACTCTTGGTTGTGTTTTCAGTCATATATAACTATAGGTTATTATTGACTGGTGTTCTGCAATGCCACGTTCAGCTCTTCTAATGGGCCACACGTCAATTCTGCTTAATAATTGCACTCAGTAGCCTTTGTTTGACCCCGCCTCACTTCATTTGATCTTTGACCTCTGAATTACCCTTCAGGTTATTTCAGAGGTCTGCTGTGCATGCTGGGAGCTACTCTGTCACTAAATGATTGCTCACATTAAGGGGAAGGTAAGCTTCCCTTGAGCAAGGAGGTTGGATATTTCAGGGAAGAAAAAAGTTCAGCGCTGTAAAAGAATGTGCCACAGCTGAAACTGCAGGGAGGTGAGTAAAATCCCCAGGCAGCTGCTAAACAGAGCTCTTTGCTCAGAAGCAAAGGCATTGTGCCCTATAATTGGCAGACCTTGGTATTAGTCTTTAAAGACTGCAGCTTAAAGGTACTACACTTTAGATTTGTATTGGTTTATCACATTATCAGAGCCACTGAAACCACTTCCAGTGGTGGATGTCTCATCACCTGCTGCTTTGGGAAAGTGTTTGGCTCATTAGAGTAATTTTGTGGCAGTCTAACAACCCGATCAGAGGCTGGATCGACTAGATTGAGGAGCTAAAGTGTGTGTTGTGTGCTCTCAGCAAAGGATTTGGGTATTCTGAAAAGGTGCTGAAAGGTGAACAGTGTAACCCCGAAGATGAAATTGTAACATTGTCGGTTTACCACATGGTTCATAACTGGTCACGAGTTCAGACTACATTTAGGTTCATTTGTATTTATTAATGCAAAGAGGTTTTGCAGAATTACTGAACATGTGATTTTCTTGAAGTAAACAGTCGCTTGGATACAAAGGAATAGGTACGTGAGAATAGTGCAGTTGCCCCAGGGGAAAGAAGTCCAATTTCCAATCTTGGAAGATTGTAACTGAGATTTGTCTTTCTTTCCTGTTCAGACAAATCCTTTTGTGTTTCCATTTATGTTGGGATCTGTTTGTTAAAGGGCGTTTGGAAAGTATGCTTAAGAAGATATAGCCAGAGCCAGCAGCAGGTTAGCCTTGTTTAGCATTTAGACATTTTTCATGATTTTTCATTTTTTTGCTGGTAGCAATTGCCAGGCAACCAGCAGTGACACAGAAAGTTGCTGTTCCCAATCAAGAGACAGTCCCACACATAACCCTGTTGTTTTTACACTTCAGTTTAAAACAAATGATTATACAAATGAGCTATAAAGTGTGAAATCAGTGTGCTTTAGAGGTGCTGGTAGGCAGATGTCAGCAGCTTTTGACATAGCCAGACTAGATTTCTCCCATTTGCAATGCTAAGCTAAGCTAACAGGCTGCTGGTTCCGGCTTTAGACCTGTATTTACCATGTGACATGATTTAGGTATCGATCTTGTCATCTAACTCTGGGCAAAGCGAGCAAGCGTATTTCCAAATGATGAATTCTTCTTTTAATAAAGAACGTCTGAGAAGATTCAGATTCAGCAAATGCTCTAAACTTCAGATTACTGTATAAATGACCATGAGGAATGCCACTTGTGCATAAAATATGAGAGCATGTTTATGGCAATGACAAATTAGCATAAGTAACGTCCCAATGATACCATATGCGTTCGGCCCCATATAACCTACATAGAAGTCCTGCTTTTGAAGATCCATAAAGGAAAGTCTGTAATTTTGAACAGTGTTGGCAGCATAATTAAGGGACCTACTAAAGCCAAGGAAAGGGGAATTAAACGAGTTATGTCACCTGAGGGTCATACATAATAAAGAAGAAATAGAAAGGTCTTGCCACAGCAAGGCGAGCTATCATCAAAAGGGGTTCAATGATTTAAGTAATTTTACATTTTTAAATGTTCACATTGATATTTTAGTGTTATACAATGGAATCCATAGTCAATTTAAATTAATGGTGATATTGTTAGCTTGTATGAATACATTTAGAGTTATGTTAGCCTATAATTCAAATTGCACATTCAAACAGGATCATGTGATCATAATTATGAAGTGTAATTTATATTGGGTTTATAGTAATGAAATATAAACTCCATTAGTGAGAAACCTGGGCTTGGTCAACTGATTGTACACGTGGTCTGGACCACTTGTAAATTGTGTTCATTCATAAGAGAAACTTCCAATTACAAGAAAATGTATGAACATTGTCTGTAAAGTCACCTTGCAGCTCTTGTGCCGACATCTTTGTGTACTAATTAACGTGTCTGTGTTTTACTTGCTCCCCGCACCAACACATCACACAGTTGTTTGATTAAAGAAAGACACTAAAATAAAGTGCTAAGAGAGAAACCAAAAGACAAGAAGAGAAAGAAGGAGAAAGACTGAAGGAAATGGAGACTGATGATCAATGGCTCACAACACTAGGATAAGAAGTCTTTCTCTCCTCTCGTCTATACTGGCAGTTCATTTACTGAGTCTCAGGCTCTGGAGGGTTTAAAGTGTGTGTGCTTTAGCATCAAGTACTGAGCTGCCTTGTTGGCAAAGCCTACAGCAGGGCTGCTGACATTCGTGACACTCACGCGACACTTGAACTAAGCAGCAGATAGACTAAAAGAGATCGCTCACTCTCTGTGGCATCCTATGTGCACTTACCCTACAGCAATGGGATGTGTTGCGCACGTGTGTGCGTCTCCAAGGTCTTGACAGATCTCACGCATACGCGTGCCAGATGATAGACTATGTTTAGGAGAAGAACGAAGAAATATGCAAAACATTTTCAAGCGATTTTTGCCTTAATTCCTTTTTTGGAAAGAGGCAAGTCATAGCATCCTGACCCCCACCCCCCTCTCCTCTCCAACATTTGCTCTCTAACTTTCCCCTCTCTTCATTTCCTTCAGTCCCTCTTTCCCTTTATCATCACTGTTTTCTTGCTTCACCCCCCTCACCCCTCGCCTTCTACTCATCTAAGCTCCTTAAGGCACTGTCTAACTCTTTTTCTGTGCGATGTGTGCATCATGCCTGCTTCTGCTGCTGACTCCACAGCCGCTGTATTTACACCCATTTGCTTTGCTAAACCCAGAGGCGAGCTTCTGCATGTGTGCAGGATCTCACACACACGGACACACAAATTATTGTGCAGTTAATCACACCCATGACCCACAAACTTACTTGTACTTTCTGACTAATCCGATACAGGCACATATAAATAGAGTTCAGCTCACCTAATCTGATTGTACGCCAAACACTGACGAGTGAATCTAAGAGGAAATCAAAAGGCAGCAATGTCGAGTACTCAACCAAGCTGAATTATTAATGCACACCAAATCTTTATTTCTCATCTTTTTCCTCATGCACAGTCTCACCCCACACTGTGTCTGTGGCTGTCCTCCCCCTCTGTCACTAAATTTCTCTCACTTTTTCTGTTTTTCATGCAGCCGCATAACCATCATCCTTCCCACCTGCTTTCTGTCACTATGTTTTTCTCTCTCCTCCTTCTACCTCGTTTGGCCCCTGGCCAATCTTCCTTGTTTTAGGTAACATCTCTACTCTCCGCCCGCAGTCGCCCACAAACCCACATACGCTGGTGCAGTAGTGTGTTGCTGGTGAGAGGGAGACTCGCAGCCCTCCAGTGTGTTTGTGTGTAGGACGTTTGCCGTCAAATATGTGTACCTGTGAGCAGTATCTACAGGTGTGTGTAAATGTGTGTGTTTGTGTGCGCGCACCTGTAGGGATGCATGTGTGTAGTAGCAGATGCTATTACCTCGGACATATCTGGAGTGATTGGGAGCTGAGTGTGAGATGTCAGGGGAAATAATGGCTCTATCTGGAGAACAGTCATGCTAAAGGAACCACCAAGGATGTAGTAGAAAGCTTTCAGTGTGTGTGTGTGTGTGTGTGTGTGTGTGTGTGTGTGTGTGTGTGTGTGTGTGTGTGTGTGTGTGTGTGTGTGTGTGTGTGTGTGTGTGTGTGTGTGTGTGTGTGTGTGTGTGTGTGTGTGTGTGTGTGTGTGTGTGTGTGTGTGTGTGTGTGTGTGTGTGTGTGTGTGTGCGAGCCCCAATACTTTACTACTGTCAATGCATCATGCATGTGTTGTGAAAATATGTCACGCCAGCCCATCAAAAAATTAAGTGGGTCATGAAAAAAAATGAAATAATAAATAAAGCTTATCAAATAACTCCCAGGCACTGCATCATGCATATGCACAATTTATGCAGAAAGAAAGTGGAAAGCTTTTAAGAGCCTCGGTGTTAGCGGTGATACAATGCAATGCGGAAAAGGGCCTTTATAACCGGCATTACTCATCTGAGTTTGTGTGTACGTTTGAAAGCAATGTACAAATGTATCAATCCCCATTTATCCATTATCAATTGATGCCCCACTCCCCCTCCCTTTGCTTTCCTCCTATAAAGTGAGGGCAGCATTCACTTTTATAGCTGGGTAGCTATAGTGTGATATAGGATGGCCCATGTGATCTAATGAAATAGATTAGCTATAGTACACACTAAGTACACACTCCTATCAGTGTAGTTCATCATCTGTCAAATTGAGGTTCATGACTCAGAACAAACTTTCAATTTTCTCTGCAACATATACTTAAAGGTGCTGAATTCTATATTCAAAGCATTAAAATAGCAGCAAACAACTATGATCCATGTAAAGACGTAGTGGAGTGATGTCTACCTGAGCAGAGAGTGAAGTTGTGTGTTGTTATCCGAGCTTCTCCTTGATTTGTTGACGGAGCCGAGTCGGCCTTTTTCTGTGAGCACTGTTAGCTGCAAGCCGCGGGCTCAGCCATCACCACGTAGAGGGCATTTGAGAGATGTTCAGAGACAATAGAAATGCTTCCAATCACCTTTAATTGACTCACTCAATTGCATTTATTTGAAATAACTTGTTTATTTCAAAGTCTATGAAAGCCTATGAAATATGCATGTTTGGTCTGCATGCCCTAAATAATGTCCTCATTGTTTTAGTGTCCCGTGGAGTAAATCTTGTTTTAGGGACTTTTCACACTACCAAGGATTAAATTCCTACATAAACCCTTCTCGGATTTTCTTTTGCATGAAAATAGTCAACTTCGGAAAAACTAAATATCAGCACTAAATATATGTATGACCATCCGCCTCAGGCTGTATCCCAATATTTGACCTCTAAATCCAAACTGGTTGAACCATGATATATTTCCCACCCTGTTTTTCTCTTTCATCTGTCTTATTTTTTGGCATTTCTTCAAGGATTGAAACTAGAATTCAGGCACTTGAAGGCTTGTGCTGTGTGTATTTAGTTGTAAAGCTTAGATGAGCCTCTGACTCTTTAGACACTCAGGAAAAATCTTTTAACTAAGAAGCTGATAAATACGTCTTTTGGATTTGTGTTGCATCTACCATAAAACATACTATATATGTATATTTACGATGCATTTGAGCATGCCAGATTGAGTTTATGTTTCTTAAAACATGTGATATACCATCTCTTTTTGGTTTGCAGTGGCATCATTCATCTATTTACTGTTCAACATGTTTTGTCATAATGCACAGCAGATCATAAACCCATCACTATTTATGTATTTTAGTTAGATGACTGGCAGCTACACACCACAACATAAGAGGATTTACACGTTAATCAACAGTGGAAACTCATCTTGCCATGCTGATTTTTCCACTGGCTTCTAAGCATTTTGATTCCAACCCTTCCTATAGTGCAACATTATTTTGCTGTAATATCTGATGAGTAAGCACTCCCTATTATTAATGTGCAACAGTCCCTGGCACAGATCACAATTATATGAGGGAAATGAAGGGTCACTGTTGAAGGAAACTGATGACACATGCAGTCTATGAACATTACTTGATATATAAATTACATGTCAGTGTCTCTGAGGGACATGTAAAATTTAAAATCCACACATTGTAATCATACCAGAGATGTGTCAGTCCCAGGTCCTCTGTTTTGTTGTTGTGGCTCAGGGATAGTAGACAAGACAATGAAGCATAACAGGAATATTTATACTGACTCTGAAACGAGGTACACAGTATGAATGTGTGCATGTGTATTCACATGCACACATTCATACACAAAGGCTGAATGTACATTGGGTGACTGTCTGTTTTCTCATTTTTGCCATGTTTTTGGTGTCTGTGCACACACACTTCCTTTTTGCATGCTGCAGTGTGCGTGATGAGTTATGTGTCCTGTTGTGATGCTGCCAGGCAGGAAAAGTGTGTTGCCACTGGGAAGACACTTAGTTTGAACTAACGACACCCGTGTGAGATGAACAGCACGTCTTCACTGGCCTGAGGACATCGGGGACCTCTGGTTCATCCCCAAACTTAAAATAGCCCGGTGGTTAATATTCTCTAAGCTTTACCAAGGGAACAGTAATTATAGTTTAATAATACTTTTCAGCATTGAATCATTATCTACATTTTGAATTGTGAATTTCAAGCAATCTTACTGGATATTCAGCCTATAACCACAGCCGAAATTAAATATGCACTTTGTGACTTTTAAAGTGTGCGTTTATAGCTGCTTCATATATATTATATGTACATATGTTCCATTAACAATGGATGTAATAACTGTGTATAATGTGCAAATCCACAGATAATTATCACCTGACTTTGCAGTTCCCCTCAGCTTTTGGTTTCATGGCCCCCAACTTGTTCCAGCTCACTCTCTTCGCTCTCATCTGTGTCATCTTTGGCCAGAGCATGCATTGTTCTGACTCACTGTACGCTCCCTGCTCAGCACCAAACAGCAGACATGCAAAGCGAGTGGCTAGCCGGTGAATCTAGTGGAGCATTTAGTGGCTAATGTGCCAGATATTTCCATCAGGAGTGAGACCAAAACAGAGCTAAAAGAATTTGAAATGTCTATTGTTGCTCCGTGTCTCCTGGATACATAAATGGGAAACGGTTTGCTAACATGTCCAATATATCATCTCTATAATGTGGTAATATATCAGTGGTAATCAGGTAAAATGATCATGCCAGTTTAAAGATGTAGTCATTTCAGAGAATGGTAGCGCTAGAAGCTTGCTGACTCAACAGTGACTGTGCCTGAAGGATAGAAACTCAAAAGCACCCAGTAGGTAATTTGCCTAAATCATCTAATGATGTGGGTTGAAATTTAATTATGAACTGTTTTTGATTTTTCTGGTGTTTTGAATTTAATATAAGTACAGTACTGACTGAACTATGTAGGCTGTGGCTGATAACTGTTAACAAAACAAGCTTCATTTGCATCATTCCCTCTAATCTTGGAAAGATGGTTGACTACTTGGTGACAGACGCTCTCGATAGTCATTCTCATTATGGAGTGCTTTTCATCTTTGGAAGACACTGGCTCTGTCCACTAACATGTTTCAGCTCCAAGACAGCTGATTTCTTTTTTTGCAGCTTCACAGTTGCAACTGCTTGTAATGTAAATCGCATCATTTCCCTTTCGGCAGAGAGCTAAAGAACTCAATGACATTTGGTGCTAAGAGCAGTAAATTACCAAAACTGGACGTGGGCCAAATAGTTAGTGAGGAATTAATCTTGCCTATCTGCTTACAGTCACACTTTGTTCAACGTCATCTCGTATTTAGTAATGTTTTTGTCTTTCATGTCATTGATGCAGCAACGAGACTGCTTATGCAATCCCATTCCAGTAACAAGAAGAATACATGTTTCTCCTTGAAGGGCTGTCAATCAGGAATAAGTTAGCTTCGTTCGAGATCACACGAGTTTAGAGAAAGAAAAGTAAAATATAGGAGAAGGGTTGAACTAAATTAAATGTTGGCAGTTAAACTGATGAATTCCCTTGAAAAAGCCCCAACTGTTCCCCAAATGGGTATCTATGGCCAGCCTTTGTTTAATAATGTAACTAACTTCCAGTTTACGGCAACAGACAAAGTTTCCCCTCAGAAAAAAAAGTTTAGCATTGGATATTCAGATTTCATGAACATTATTATTCTTGTGTAGAAGTGTAGGACTGTGAAATGGAAAGATAGATGGAGAAACTCAAGTGATTGTTTGGTGTAAGCAATATGCAGGAATCTGTTGGATGTTTATACATAAAAAATGGATTGAAATGTTGAAGATGCATTCTTTTGGAGTTGCCTTGTCCTATCTCTGTATTGTAACATATCTTGCATACATAAAGTTATTACCATTCTTCCTTTTTCTTTGTAGCAAAGTCCTCCAAATGTATTTCGAAGCATGTGTGTGTTGTTTTGTCTGTCTGAGGAGAATTTTCGTCTTCCACACTGTTCTCAAGCATCTCACTGCGTCTCAGACACAGCTGCCTTGGACAGAAATGTTCTTCATTCCATTCCCATGAATCTCCTGCTTCCTGAAACATGCACTTTCTCTTTCAAAGCACACGTACACACACAACCCTGAGCTCCGTTATCTAACGCAGTGGCACACATAATGTAGGAAGCCAGGAAGTGCTGCATATTACACGGCAGATGTCGCTGCCTGTAATCCCTGCAACATATTGTTTTTGTTAATGTCATTGTTAAAGTTAAAGTTTTTTTTTGTCTATAGATTCTGTGTAAATGTGTATGTTAAGCAGTTGCATTTGTATTGCTTTCTATTCTTAGGAATTCATTTAAGAAAAGAGACGGAAAAGTTCCTTTTTCAATTCTAATTACTCATCTACCCTGATTACTATGTTCCCAAAATGTCCATATCGGAGCTGAAACAGAAAATTAAAGTCAATCTTTCTCAAAAATACAACCATTGTTTTTGGCAAAATACCAAATGTCTGTGTGTTTTTAGATTAAACATTTAAAAAGTACTCTCTGCTTCCATGTATTCAGCAGTTCAGGCCCATATTTCGCCACAGCTTTGACGAGTGAACCTGCGTCTTCTGTGATGTGCCTCAGACATCGGGCAGTGTTCGGCCAAGATGTACAAGTCAATTTGAGATACCTGTTTGCTTCTTCATCTCATGTAACGTAAAGATTGAGAACACATAACGACACTGTGATCTTAAAGGGGGACACTTGCTTATGGCTTCTAAAAAGTGACACATCCCCTTTCCTCTCTGGCCAGCATGGTGGTGACAGCAGCAGCCAGCACCGTGCCCCGTATATTCATACAGTATCTATGGCATAAAGATCACTTGAAAGATGCTTGAAATGGTCACACACACACGCACACACACACACACAATAGTACATCCTATGCCTTGAAAATTGTTTTTTTCTTTAAGTGAAAATTGAGAAATACTTTCTTCATTGACTTGTCAGCTTAAATAGGTGTTCCGCACATAGTATAGACCGACATACAGAAATATAGACAAATCCTCTCGACATTTGATATCACTGGGTGTTCTTTAGAGATTTTCCCTTGGAATACAATGGCTAACAGTACTTGTGAAAGCCACCAAGCTAATGCATGTCCTTCATAGTCAGTGTTATCAAAGAGAAAATATAAGAAAAAAAATAAGAGTTTTTTTTAACTTTCTTTAAATCGGCAGGTGGCTGCTTAATTTTGCCAAAACACAGATTTCTGTCAAAACGTTGATTGCATTGCATTATAGTTTATTTATTAAGCCAGACCTCCATATATGATGTTCACTTGTATGATAGGTATATCTTTATTTATTTATTAAAAAATAAGTAATAATTAATATTTCTAATTCTGATGTCACTGATCTGAAAGGACATCCCTGGAGGTTCCTGTTTCTCACGGGGCTGCACGGTGGTGTAGTGGCTAGCACTGTCGCCTCACAGCAAGAGGGCCGCGGGTTCAATCCCCGGTCGGAGCGGTCCTTCTGTGTGGAGTTTGCATGTTCTCCCCGTGGCAGCGTGGGTTCTCTCCGGGCTCTCCGGCTTCCTCCCACAGTCCAAAGACATGCTGCAGGTTAATTAATCTCTAAATTGCCCATAGGTGTGAATGTGAGAGTGAATGGTTGTATGTCCCTACATGTGCCCTCGATGGACTGGCGGCCTGTCCAGGGCGTCCCCTGCCTTCGCCTTCGTCAGCTGGGATAGGCTCCAGCGCCCCCGCGACCCTAATGAGGATTAAGCGGTATTGAAAATGGATGGATGGATGTCACTGATCTGAAAGGACATCCCTGGAGATTCCTGTTTCTCACGGTTAGTCAGTAACGAAGTTAATCTCCCCGCGGAGTCGAGAGGAATGTCTGTTCCAGATATCGATGCCAGAGAGTCAACCAGAATCCCAGGAACGCAGGGAATGTGTCTTCTCTGTTTGGGGGCGCCCTGTTTCCCTCGCGGACGCTGTCCAGATGGGTTCCCTGCAGTATTACTCTGGTGTCTGGCCAAATCACGAATGCAGAGCATTTTGTGTGATTCTGCACATCGGCCGTGATGCCTTACCATTTTTCATTCCTTGGGCTGGGAATCTCAGCACATGAACCCATGGTGTTGTAACATGTCCCGGTCAGAGTCAAAGCTGAGGATGTTGTGATATATATATATATATATACATACATACATACATACATACATACGTGTGTGTATGTATATATATATACACATACATATATATATATACATACATACGTGTGTGTGTATATATATATACACATACATATATATATATATATATATATATATATATATATATGTGTGTGTATATCTCTGTGTGTGTGTATATATATATATATATATATATATATATATATATATATGTGTGTGTATATCTCTCTGCCTCTCACATTTGCTCGCTTTCTCTTTTTCTGCTCAAACTCCTCTGACAGCATTGTCCATGTCATTTTTTAGGCATCCTGCCAGCAGCTGGCGTGGTAACAGGTGTCATGCTGATGGCAGCTACATAACATATATATATATATATATATATATGTTATGTAGCTGCCATCAGCACTGCAGTTACATTACCTCATCTATAAATACATGCTAGTGACATGATTTACTGGCCTGCCTCCTGACCATGGTCGGTCCAATTAGATAAGGCAAAGTATCGTGGAGATAGAGTAAATCACTTCGCCCACCTTGGAGGAAGCAAACCCATCTGTTAGAGTGGACAGATCCACTTTGACCCTAATAGAGTCGCTCTGTCTTTTCACTGACCACTGCCACTGTGTGTGAAATGGAGGAGGGGAGTGTGTGCAGGCTCTGACTTATTGTTATTGTGCATATACATTTGTCTGATTTGTTGTGTGCATGTTACCTGCTGCAGCCTGCGAAGATGAGAGTCCGGGTCTTTTTCTACTCCACATCTGCATGCCTCAGAAGGGGGTCTCTTTGTGGGAGGCAAGAAAAAACGCTTCAGGGTGGAAATCCCACCGTTTCTCTCAGACGTACATCCAGTACCGCTGAAACAGCAGCAAACATACTCCAACTCCAATCGTGCTGTTTTTTTCCACTTGCCCTTTATGTACCTTTTACACACATTTCAAACGTATATTAAAAAAGTCACATGGCAGTGCTGAAAAATGTAATTAGGTTTGTGCAAAAGGAAGGTTTTTAATTCGAGAGGCAGGGAAGTGGAGAAGCATATTTGTAGCAGATTGAGTTAAGTATACGCGCTGCTGAGATCTGCCGAGATAAGCAAAAGTCTTAGAGACAACGTATTTCTGGGACTAAATTTGAGACTGCAGTAAAAGTAGCTTGGAATCATAGTTGCTTTACATCAGAGCCTTCTGTGCATCCATTTCTCCAGAAATCATGCACCAGTAATGATACATTTTGTTGTGTTAAGATACCCTTAAGCAGGTAGCAGCATCTCAGGTTAAATTTCGACACACATCATGACATGTGTTCCTCTATATTTTTTATGTTCACGTGTGTGTATGTGTGGGTAGTTTACCCTCCTGCTGGTTGCATTAGTCTCGTATGCCTCTGAACCCTGTCACCTCAAAATAAATCAACTAACTGTGTTGCTCATCACCTTATCACACTCTCACAGAACCAACCCCCATTTCTGTAGTCCATGAGATCGGATGAACTCCTCTGGAGGTTTGACTAGAAGCTGACAAGTGTAAAGCTTTTAGCCTGGAAAGTGTCATTCACACCAGATTATTGTTCCAGTTTTGTGGCTGAACTTTAAAGAAGATGACACGTACAGCGGCGCAAGTCCAAAGAGAGAGAAGATTAATTTGTAGCACTTCAATAATTGAAGATCAGATGAAACGTGTAATTTCCTCTTGGTCTGCTGTTGGCAGTGGGACCCCGAGTTGTTATGACCCAATAAAACGTGTTAAATTTAAACGGAGAAGAAAAAATAGCTTTAAGTTTTAGAGACAGGATTCTTATTGTCACAGTTATATTTTTAAAAAAAACATCTGAACGGAGAAGTGGAGGACAAGATGATGGAGGTCAGGGTTGAGGAAGAAATTTGGAGAGGGCGACAGCTGACATTGTAGAATAGCGAGTACAAGAGATCATAAGTGGCAGAAAAATGAAGAGCAGCTAGTGGGGGAGGGAAAGAGATAGAGAAGCTAAAGGGATTCCACGATGTGAGAAGTTGAGTGTTTCACTCATCATCGCTTTAAGGTTTAAATGACAAGCCCTACCTTCCAGCTAACCCGCCTGCACAAACCCACACGTGAGGTTTCAGCCATCAACATGTCGAACAGAAACTAGTAAATGGATACATTTCAGATACATTTTCTGTTTTGTTTGTTTGTTTGTTTGTTGTCCCTAAGAGTTAGAAGACGAGATAAACACCATTTTCATGTCTGTAAAGTAAATATGTATCTGGAGCCAGCAGGTGGTTGATGAAGCTCAGCATAATGACTGTTAGCAGGAGGAAACAGCTGTCTGCACCTCTCAAGCTCACTAACTAGCATGCTATATTTTGTTTGTTTATCGATACAAACTAATTAATCACTACAGTTTTAGTACATTTTAAACCAGCAAGATGTAACGTGTTGATGAATGAGATTCAGAGATGCGGTCTTTATGTTGAGCTAAGCTAACCTGCTCTTGGCTCCATATTCATAATACAGATGTGAGACTGATATGGATCTTTTCATTTAACTCTCTAAAGAGAGTGAAGACCCAATTATTCCCTAAAATTAACTATATATATAACTATTGCTTTACGCAGCATGCGAAATCAGAATGAGATCATTCATACCGCATATGATATATCATTTATATAGTTTATAGCAGATTGTCAGTGTGTTTTCTTGCCAGATTTGCTTGCGGCACACAGAGAAATAGGACCAGACGCAGAAACTATCGCTGAAGATGGTCAGCCAACTGCAGGCCTCAATACCTAGCCTTGTTTTCTAATTGTCACAGATCGTCACATATCTTTATGTGATTTCAGACAGGCTTGTTCATCATCACAATCAAATGTTTTGGAGGAATATAGGATATAGCCAAGTGATATGAGTCGCAATAAGGTAAATTAACTCTGATTAAAATGCAATATAGGGGGGAGAAGAGAAACACAGACAGGGATCTGACAGTCACAGTGTACAAGTTGACGCAGGCATCCAGGTGCACGGAAAGAGAGATTGCAATGCTGAGATTGAAGAAGAAGAAGGAGATGATGATGATGATGATGATGATGATGATGATGATGATGATGATGATGATAATGATAATGATGATGATGATGATAGTGAAAGCATTCCTAGAAAATCACTACATCTGCCTGAATCTGTCGTCTCCTCTCGGCAGCCTTGTCTCAAAGGGGGAAATGGGGTTTGAGGCTCCTGCAGCAGCTCAACAAGAAAGCCCTGCATATCCAGTGGTAGTGAAGAGCACGTGAATTTTCCAAAAGCGCAAATGTGGTGCGGTCCACGTGTCGGAAGTGAGATTATGTGATGTGTCACTTTGCCACGAGTGATATAGTAAAACACTGTCAAGGACTCTCAAAACTGTGGGGCCGTGATGAAAACTTTATAACTGTCGTGTCAGTTATTCATTGCGTTTTCACGGGCAAGCAGCTCTGAATCTCAGTATCTTAAAGCACCAACTCTTCTATCAGTCTTTCCCAATGCCTCTCAATGATGTCCTCTGTCGTAATGCAATCTAATGAGAGGCAGCAAGCATAATGTGTAGGTGACGAACCAGAGAAGACCATGCTGGATTGTTAACCCAAGGTGACCGTATAATAAATAGTCATCCAATTACAATCCATTTGTTTCAGAGTGTAAGCATCAACGCTATGCCTCTCATCATCGGTTACAGTTATTCACGTTTACAACAGATTTGTATCAGCTTTGTATTAAGACAAACGTATGTAAATGTGGTTTCTTTGACTCGTTCACCACTGTTTCTCTTTCCCTAATTTGGGTGGATGTCTTTGTGCTTCAAGGCTTGCTGAGAGGTTTAATGAGAACAACACCATGGCTATAGGAATGCAGTCTTTCTGGATCGGCGGACCAGCCTCCACTGACACTGTGCTTATCTTACTTCTGCAGTAACTTTTTGCACAATGCTGGGTGTGGTTGAAACCACTGGGATTATTCTACTTAATCATAAATACGCCCTGATTGTAATCATTAAAGTAACATATGTTGGTATGAGATTCATGCAGCTAGTGTAGAATTGCAAAGCTGACATGAAATTACCTCTGAAATCTCAGCTCCAACATGAGGTAGGTTGTTTTGCGCCTCTGCACGCATCTGTATTATTTACTAATACAATACATTCAAAGCCTTCCCACCTCATTTGGGGATTTTTGCACTTTCGGCACACAGCTAACCAATCAGGTTGCCTCTTTTGTCTCTCGGCAAACATCTTCTGTCGCTGCCGCTTGTTTCTGTGTGTCTCATTACGCCGTTATATTAATGAGGGTGTTCATGGCATGTCTCTGTGACCTCCTGTCGGGGGGCTGGCTTTGCAGCGCTGCGACTTCCACTGAAAATAATCGATTTTCTTTTCACTTTTTAAGTAATCATATGGCTATTCTAGATTAATGTCACCGTCTATAATAAAATAGATTCCTCTTCTTCATCACAAATCTCATTTGTTTTTTGTTCATATCGTTGGTGCACAAATCAACATGTATCTAAGAAATACTCAATAAAGATTGTCTCTGAGAACCTTAGACTGAACTATATGAACGTATGAATTCATTATTTTGATGTCCACTCTTCTGGAGATCAAATTGATAGAAATGCATAGCAGATCTTTGCTAAAAGACGCTGGTATTTTGTTGATAATTTTGCAATGAGTCGGGAGGGTTTTAGACACAGAGCAAAGCAACGACCTCCGGGTTCCCATCAGTCAGAATGACTCAGTCCTGTGTCAACAGTTCTCTCTCTCTCTCTGTGTTATTGCATTTTAGAAAATTAATAACTGTGTCATATTAATAATGCAACGAGTCGGCAGATAGATAATTGTATTACCGCCAATGAAATGTGGCGCTGCCTGTTTGTGTGGCTTTATCTTTCTTTCTTTCTCTCTCTGTCTCGTCGCTTTCTGTACCTCGTCTGGTTTTTCATGCAGGAGCTAAGCGGGCATTTTGGATAAACTTATGTGGGAATATGAGATCCATTTGCAATTGCAACCAATCAGGAGGAAAAGAGGACAATGCAGCCCATCAAGCTGCAGGCTGCCACTTGGAGCCGGTGCTGTGGGAGGTGAACGTCGAGGACCATGGAAATCCTACTTAACGAGCTGGGCCTCGTCCTCACCGTCACACATGGCATTTATATCAGAATATCTACAGTGCATGGCTTGGATATTCATTTATTTAAGTTATAGTGACTGTTCACATTAATAAAACATTTGTAAAAGTTTGCCCAAAGGCTTGTTTCCATACCTTTTAAAACCCTAAAAAAGTTAAGTACAAAACTGCTGATGAAATATTAGAGGGGTGTGGGTTGTATGAGATTGTCAAAAGCATAACAATGTCCTGTTGTACTCTGTAGATCCAGTTTGCCTGACATTGCAAAAGTAACAAGCCAGCCAACATTTGTAGACAATGTTATAGGAGCTGAAGTGTCACCACTGTGCAAACGGTGCAAAGACGGCCTGAAAGAAAGAAGAAAAAAACCTCCACAGGACAATTACTCCTGTTTCACAGATTTCAGAGTTTATGGTCAGTTACAGGACCATGTTTTCGAGTTGCGTTGCTGAAGGACACTTAAGCAGAGATGCCCATTGACTCAAGAGATTTAACCTGGATTATCGGATTGGAGGGCCGCCTCCCTGCTCATTAGGCCACTCTGTTGCCCATCAAAGCCCACATTTTAAGAAACAGACTGGTGTAGTAGTCCTTTTGGTCCCTTGAAGGTGTTCTCCAACATTTGCCGTTTTAACCTATAAAGTCAGAATACTAGAACAGTTTATTCTTCTTGTGTTTGGTTCACATCCGTCACAGTCCAGATATGATCAGGAGTATGGAGGTGCAGCCTCATGGATACAGAAAGTGCTCCGCTCAGTTCTGCTGTTTAGATAGTTATCTGTGGGCAAAGCATACCGAGCAACAAATCAGACCCAAACATGCCAAGCAGTTGTTTGTGACCGTATTCATTTGACTTGTATCTTGTAATCTGGGCCCCTTTTCATTGCTACAGGCTGTGCACATCTGATCTCAGTCACAGATTAAAAGAAACGCATTCACCAAGGTGACCTTGCCATAGCTGATTTAGGTGAGAGCTGTTTTCTCTGGACTTTACTATCAATATTCCATACTGCACATAACCTTGGACATGTGTGACATATGAAGATATTCAAAAGCCTGTCGCTACTCCACAAAGCAGCCAAACCAAGCCACCGGGATAATAATGTGTCAGGAGTCACAGTTGTTGCCTTCAGCTCGAGTCTTGAGGTTTTCCTGATCCAGCCCACAGCTTGTAGCACCAACCTAATGATATCATCGACGATGGATAAGGCTGGAAGTGGATAACAAGGAGTTGTTATGAGCTGAACAGCATACAAGATGATAACAAGATGATAAAATGATTTTAGAGCCACTCGTGCCCTGTTCTGTAGTGTAAGCGTGCGTCAAAATTGGATGCCTGGTAGAGCCTTCGGAAGAATTCAGCCAACAACTACTCTCGTTCTGGTAGATTTATTCTCTGATCACATGGCAAAGTACAAGCGCTGCAATTGCAATCACAGGGGAATCCCAACAACTCTCTCTAGAACTGGAAGTTCGGCCCTTACATACTACATACATACTAACTATCAAGGAGGGGGATAATTCCATCTCCTCCTCTCTTCTCACAGGACTGAGCCGCACAAGGCCAGGCCACTTTTCTGATGAGACTATTCCAATAACATGCGTGAGTGTTGTGGTTCGAGGCGCGTATCTATTCTTGAGAAGCAGACACCCGCACATTCCCAGACATTTCGCTATGTGTTATTCTGAACTTGAGTAACCTGACAAAAGCATAACATTATAACAATATATAAGCATTTATATTATCAATCCCCCTTTTTACATAATTTATTATGTAACTAAACAATAATATAAAGCTACAAGAATGGGCTACATCAGTTCATAACTATGTGTGTGTGACTTATTTAACAGAGTGGAAATCTCTAACAGCCTAAATGCTTGTACCTAAATTATAAAAAGCTAAGCTAAAACCCACCTATATCCAGGATCTTAATATACCCCTTGTACTAGAGAACCGTTGTCTCTAGGTATTTGTAACGCTCTCATTCTACTGGATAATCCTCTAAACACAGTATGGCACAATCAAAAACAGTGTAAAATCACAAAGGTATCATGCCTTCTACGTGTGTGCATATACTATATGGGATATGGTCAAACATTAGCAAGTTATGTGTACAGGAATGGGGGGGTCTAACTCGGTCTCTTCTTTGGCTCCATTGATGTTGAATCTTACCTTACCATCCTCGCCATTCTCCTCCAACAACTGTACCTCCTCTGCTAACAGAGCCATTTGATATGACAGGGGCAATTTGGAGTCCACTGCTGTGATGATACACTTCAGGCATAACTGTCTAATGCAGGGGATGCAGCAACATCCACATAACTCCATCACTACTATCGCTCTAACTATGGAAAGGAACACAGATATGATTACGCTGTTCCACTTACCAAACTTACTATTTAGCCAATTGTTCAGGGGGGTGTCTCTGCCTGAGTGTTCTGCCAATTCATGGGACATTGCGCTCAGACCGTCTAAGGCCTTAGTGAAAGATCCATCTGGGGCTGTGTCATTTGGAATAAAGGTAATTAAATGATAAGTCATTAGAGAGGTGGCAGACAACTCTCCATGCACTCCCTCTAAGGTGTCTCGGGTCATGTTAGTCAGACCCTGGATGTTGAAATGCACATAGTTTAGACGGTCAACATTTTTGTTTATGGTGATCGTTGGGATCACTGATTCAAAACCGGCTGCTATCTGATCTAGTAGTTTGTACTCGTCTGGCACTCCTATGGCGTCAAAATAGATTGGAGAGCCAGCTTCTAGGTCAAAACTAATTTTCTTTCTATCCTTTCATCAGTGAAGTTATTTATAAAAAAATTTCTCACCCTCATTCTTCTTTTCTTTTTCCCTTCTTTCTGCTTCCTCTCCACATACCATACGCTTTTCAGTCCACTTTAAATGGTCCACTTTCTCTCTTGGACTTCCACTTACATTCTACTGCTTCGTCTTTCTCTCTCTGTTCCAAACACATGTTTTTATTACTCCAATCCCCCTTTTGAAATAGGACAGAATTCACAAATCCTTCCTTTTCAACAACATCTAGGAAAAACGCATTTGCCAAATCAATGCAGAAGAATCATGTCTTGTCTGGACCCACAACATTGTGTATGGGTTAGGGGTGTCATAGTAAGTCGGCACTACAACCTTATTTATTGGCCTCAGATCATGGACCGTTCTGTAGTCTGGTTTTCAAGGTTTAGGGACCGGATTAATAGTCGTATTCCAAGGGGACCTCATCCTCTCCAGTATACCTGCTGTCAACAGCCTTTTTATCGTCTTAGAAATCCCTACAGTCTGTTCCATCCTTAAGGGATCCCTGGTTTCAAATCTATCTCAACGGGAGCCATCGGAATCAGTCCCACATCAGCTCACCCTTCCGTCCTAAAGGTGTCTGGAAATAAGCCTAGCATGTTTTCAGTGTGCCCATGATCAGTGTTTTCTCTACCATGTGTGCGGCTAAGCATGTGGGTCTCTGGGACTAACAGGACCTCCGATGTAATTCTGTACATGTTCTCAGATGGGGAGTAATGCAAGTTTTTATTCTGTGTGGGCACCCAGTCCGTAGCCCCAATCCCTGCTTTTACCACTGGACCCATGTTCTTTGCTTCGCCCCCACTCTGGACCAACACTGTGATGTGTGGGGCTGAGGTGTCACTGAGTGCATACAAAACCTGCAACTCTGGTGTCAACTCTACAGCCGCCACTACTCCTTGCTTCCCTGCATAGACCTCCCGAGCCTTCACAGTTGGGTTTCCATGAAACTCACTCTCATGTTCCAGAGAGCCTTCCGACAGGATCTCATAATTCTCTTCTTGTATCAGGGAGTAGTTAAAGGTACAATGAAGCTTCTACTGTACCAGAGGGATACAGCGCTCGATTGCTGGGGTTTATAACACCAGTTCACAAATATTGTTTTATTTCTCCTTACCCCCTAGAACCATAGACTATGATTTTCCCTTTTATTCCCCTTTCTCTGGTGTCTCTGGAATGTAAGTCATTTTGTATTTATTAAAAGTCAATACTACATTAATTATATAATAATCATTGAATAATCATACCAAATCAAAGTGCCATATTACTTTCAGCACAAGTTAATAGATCTTAAGAACCAGTGCTAAAACACATAGATAGATTTCATATTCAGGTGGGAATATGGCTCTCTGCTCAGTATTTGAGAACATTTCAGAGTCAAATGAACCTGCTTCAGTCTTGTTATTTTTTATTTGACTGGCCATCCAAACGAAATGTAGCCTTCAACCACTACAAATCAATGGATTTGAAGGCTTGTCTGCACTGTGTGCTATGGTCGTCATGAGTTACATCCACCCGGTCTGTCAGACACAAAATGATCAATCTTGGAAAGAGCTTTTTGGAGCACTTGGCTAAGTTGTTGGATTTGAGCCTGTTGTTACTGCACTGTATTGCATGGATGCACATAACTACTGTTGTTACCAAGTGACTGACTAACTAAGTATGTGTTTTCATCGGAGCAGCAAAGCACCAATCCAGTGTGAATCTTTTGAATTACTACCAAACTACTTATGCCAGTGCTGTATATTGATGTTAACAGAAGTGGCCTATGTTTCTCAGTGAAGAACTGATTATTTTATTTGTTTAATGAACTTAATTCATTTACCCCCATCGGCCTGCTGCTTCTCCGTCCTCCATTTGTAAGATATGCTCTATTAGCACACCGACACTGTTAGTGTCACTTTTGACTAAAAAAACAGGTGAAAATCAGTTCCTCTCTCTCTTAAGCAGAGGTATTGATCATATTGAACAAACACCAAGCCACTTGTACATGTGGTATTTTCCTTTCTCAGTATTAATCATTCAAACTGAATTGCACTGTTCCAACAAGAATCCAGTGTAGGCCAATTGAAATGAAACAGAGAGATCCTTTAAGCCAATTCAACCATATCTCTGTTTTCTACTAACCCCACTTCATCTCGGTCCAGACCCCCCATAATCCGCAGCATTAAATTCCCATCTCTTAACATTCAAATATCACAGTATGCTCAGCCTGTAATATGATATGAAATTGTTTTATAAAGGCCATTGGGAAATGGACAGGAATATCATGGCTTTGCCTCATTTTACATCTATTTCTGTGTTTTCTGTTTCATTCTTATTCTCTCCATCCTTTCTTCTGGTTTTTGATAGTCCTGGGTCAGTCTGTCCCTAACCTGAACAAATAATTTGGAAGCTAAAAGCACACATGGGCCCATGGGATATCTCAGAGTCGTATAAACAAAATCAAATGCCAGCTTGTGTCTGGCCTCCTCCCTGCTGTTCAGTAGTCATGACGATGCAAAATGTCCTTTCAAACCTACAGAGAGATTTCTTGATCTTCATCCCCTCATGTGGCTGAAAAGTACAATTACTATTGGATTTGTATCCATTTAGGATGGCCTTTTCTCCTAATAAGCCTTAAGGGAAAAAAGCAATTGGGATTCGTCAAAGCTGTGAGAAGTTGACTATATGGCAGCATAGACTTGTCCTTCCGTGTTGCAAGATCCCTTGAACGTTCGCTCGGTCGCTTATAGCTTCAAGGTCACAGGAGTCCATCTGGAGTTCAAATGTGTCTATCATCTAATACAGAGCTGAAACCTTGAAAGTGAATACTTTAGAGTCCATTACAGACTTGTTTGTTGTATGTGGAATCGATAGCAGGGGGTCTCTCGTGTGGACTTCTTTTGGTAGCGAGGTACAGACAGAAAAGTGTGAACATGTTAACTAGTTTTAAGTATCCCTATTGGTCTCATTAATTGGGCTTCAGCCAGAGGGTTATGAGACAAGCGTGACTCCCCGTTTGTTATACCCCACTACAATTGGCTAGTCTCAAGCGTTGTGCTGTATGGAATATTATCCTCTGACAAAAACCCTGTTTCCCAGAAGGCTTGTGTTACTGACACATCCAGATTCTGAAAAGCCTCTTGTTAACCAAAGCGAGCTTGTTCTTTTCTATTGCTCTTTCTCGAGTTTAATCTCTCCCTCTTTCTCTCCCTTTCATTTCTGTTTCTCTTACTGTCTTGTTGTGCATGGGGGAGGATCCTGTATTAATTAAAAGAAAAATACTTTGAAGTTGGATACTTTTCCTTAGGGCATTCTGTTCCATATTTGTTGTGGCGGTGGTTGAATTGTTGTTGTTACATCATCGCATCGACCCGGAGATTCATTCAGCCACTGGACGATGTCATCTTATTTGGCAAGCAATGCCCTGCAGTTCAAACCCCCTGTGTACATGTGTTCCCTATATCCAAGCAAGAGGGTTTTCTCCTATATGTGGAACACTCTCACTGCCTCACTTTTGATGTGATTACATTCTTGAACTTGAATTTGACCTCAGATAAAAACCCTTTAATGTTTCTGTGCCAGAGTAACAAAGAGCGTAGCCCATGCCTCAGGTTAAGGTGTAACGCATTACTCTGTAATTGGATGACCGTAATATGATTTCACGAATTGCCAACTACTAATTTGTTACTGACGCACAACATTTTTTTGTTTTTTAAATCAGGTATTGGCTTGTTGGATTTCTCCTAAATGAGTATTTGGGTTGTCACCTTATAGACACAAATAATTGTATTTCTTTTTGATTTTTAATATTCTTGTTTAGCAGTAATGTGAATCGATCTACAGACTCTGTGAACAGTGATGACTCGGGATTAAACTGTGACAGCAGTCGAATGTGTGTTCCGTAAAACCTTCATCATACGCAGGTGTTCGGTTGTGTTTTCCCACAATCCTTCTCTCCAGTCTCGGCAGCTACTGTAATATAAATAGGGATCAGTCCTTTTTTGTTTCAAAGAGAAATGGGATCATCTGTAAAAGAATGAGACCCAGGAGCCCCTCAACACAATGAAGTCATATGAGGGGGTGGCGGTCCAACCCACGCTGATGGGCTGTCAGCAGCTGCAGTTGTAGCTGTGCCAAGACTGAATGAAGGACCGAGGCACTGAGCGAAGGAGGACATGGACAGCCAAGTTAGAGGGGGAGTAGATGTACTGTAGAAAAGAGAGAAGGTAGAGAGTGACAGAGAGACAGATAATGAGGGGAAAGAGAGCTGCAGCAGACACAGAAGACTTAGAAGAATTAGAGGGAAGGCCAGACTGGAGCTGCTCTGCCAAGCGGCCCCTCTCAGCATGGGACTCTCGCCTATTTCCATCCCATCAAACCCCTCCATCTCTGTGGCACTCTCTCTGTTCACTCTCATGACATGCCACGTCCAGAGAGAATCAGTGAATGAATGGTATGACCTTATGCTGAGAGCCCTGCCTATACCCAGCAAGCTATACCCATGTGCCTCAAGCAACTGAAATGCAATTCGTCATTCATTTCTACTTGCCTTTTACTTCCTCCTCCCTCCATTCATGGGTTCCTCTGCACTCCGTTCTCTCACTCGTCCGTCTCCCTTTGCCCTCTCTTTTATCTCTCGCTGTCTCCTTAATTGTGTGCCTTATTGTATTTATTACCTTGTATTCTTACTTTGCCTGCCAGTATAGGTTGAACAGACTCAAATTATCAAAATATAGCCCTAAAATTAAATTTGAAGTTACGCCCATGGTTGGAACTTTAACCTTATCATGGTTATAAAGTATACTAAGTGGAGCTCATGATGCCATAATGACTTTCTGTTTAATAAGATATAGTATTTAGTTATAAATAGTTTGTATGGTGCTACAGATATTTCCTTTACGAGTTATGACATGAAGTTTGAATGGCAAAACCTAAATTCAGTAAATCAATAGTCTGAAATTAGCTTGTAGAAACTAGCTTCTAAAGAGGGACTTTTATCAAGTTACAGGCAGCTGCCATAGCTGCTCTGATAATGATTTTGACAGAATAAGCCATTATATCATGTTCCTGATTGACACCATCCATCCAACACTTGCTGGCACCCTCTGCCACACTTCACACCCATTTCTGCCCCCATTTCTTCCTTTTATCCGTGTTTTCCCTGCTCCCTCTCTCTATCTCGGAGTGATTCTAGCCGTCTTTGATGTCTGTTGTGTGTTTTAATGAGTTTGTTATTGACGGTTGCTGTGCCTCCCCACCCTCTCTCTCTCTGCCACTCATCCTGCCTGCCGGGCTGAAGCCACAGGAGTGCCAAGCAGAAACTTATCTACACACACACACACACACACACACACACACACACACAGACGTTTCGTGGTCACTTGTAAAACGGGTACACACAAAGTTTAGTGACTTTATTCATGTACATGTGCAAGTACAAGCAGATGTCATCTGCATACACAGAGACATACGGTTATCGTGTATCTCAAATGTATAAATACATACAGACTGAAACATACACACATACATGCATGTATGTATGTAAAGGACAGAGGAGTTTGTTTCTCTGCATTCTCATCGGAGGCAGCTGTGTTCTGATGTATTAATCATCTTTGTCTCCAGCCTGCTAATTAATGACCCATCTGTCCCCTCTCACTGATGTTCCACTTCAAACTCCCTCATACACAAACACAGGACTGCGACACAACAAACGCGCAAGTTTCCGTGATGTAACTCCAGCTCCAGACACTGTGAGCCACATTCTCGTCTGCATTCATGTAGAAGACCATCAGAAGAGTGTTTGGGGCAGCGTTTTCAAGGAGGAGTTCCCCTCTTCAGTTGTGTTTAGGTGCCAGGCGTTGTGCGCTCGGGCTCGTCTGTGTGTGTGTGTGTTTATGTGTGCACTTATGCGAGTGTATGTGTGTATTTGTAGGCTTATCAGGTGAGCCCGGGCAGAGTGTCAGATGCGGTAATGGAGGCTTCAAAGACAAGCGCTGCGGTGAGTTCCCTGGCTGCCTTTTTCCAAAACCCCCCCAATCCCTCTCCCGATCGCTCCATAGAGGCAGACAGGCACACAGGTAGACACCTGGATGGATAAGGAAGGGATGCAGGGAGGGAGATAAGCAGGCAGATACATAATGAAGTGGGTGCAAAGTCAAACAGACAACACGCAGACAGAGTAAATCAGGCTGAGGTCAGACAGAGGAGATATTGGAAAAGCAGACAGTCAGACAGACAGACAGACAGGCAGGCAGACAGCGGTGGGGCCAGGTGCTTTCTCAGCCCACCTCCCTTTCATTTGCATGAGTAGAGCCACTTCAAACACCCGCCGCTTTTCTGCTGCTTTGTTCTACTGTTCTCTTTGCAGCTGTGGTCGTTGTGTTGTGTTTGTTTTGATGCCCATCGTTGTTACCGCCATCGTTGATTTGCTTCCTTTTGATTGGCACTTCTATTTCTGTCTCGCCATTTGCCATATATTTTAGTAGTGACCATTTATTTAGTATCACAAGACTAAATAATATCTGTTGTAGCTGACCCCAAAAATATGTATGTAAATTGATTATTTGTAATACAAATCGTATCTGTTTTCTATCCTCCTGCTTTTCAGTATCAATTTATGAGTATTGCTATTAATAATTTAATAATATTGATAATTGATAAATATTGGTTATATTGTTGATAACAAGGGACTGATATCACAGACTTCTCCAAAAACATCACATACTATGGCATGCTATCACGAGATCCATGTATTAAAGAATGATTGTTGTCTTATTTTTATTTTTAACACAATTGCATGGTGATAAATTACAATAAGTGATCTTTCAGGTGTTGGCCAGTGTCTTAAACTGAATGGTCAAACTTTAAATACACAGTAACATGGTGGAATCCCTAACCTGACTTGTGAATGCATATTCTACACACTCTGTATATTAGTGATCGTCCTTGACTCTCTGTTTCTCCTTCCTCCCAACAGCAAACCCTGGAGAACAACCTGACCAACCTGGTGAAGAGGAACAGCGAACTGGAGAACCAGATGGCAAAGCTCATCCAGATCTGTCAGCAGGTCGAGGTATGCAACATGTCGTTGTGTTTGAGTCCTGACTGACAGGAGGAAAGCTTCATGCATGCTTGTGATCGGAGAGTATTACCCATAGAGTCCACTAGAGTGCGGAGCCCGTGTTAGTTAGAACTGTCAATGACTACGTTCACGTGCACGCTAATATCACACTATTATTCCGATTATGATATATATTGAATATTTTTTGAATTTACATAAAATCTACACTTTCTATTCATGAAAGTTAGGCATTTTAAATTACAACCACCTTGGATAGGAAGTATTTGTTGTCAGAGTAAAGTGTACTCCCTCATCTATAACTTTAAATGTGTCAAGCTTCAAAAACAATCACAAAAGAAGCTACTGTTTCAGTGTTATGGTTTCTGACCAATGCAAGACAAACGCTAGCGGGTTTTGAGGATTGAGGCCTTAACCTGCATGAATTGAACAGGGAACCGTAAACAGGCCAAAGCCTTTCACTGTGGTTGACGTCTCCTGTCTTTGCTTTTGGGGACTGCTCCGATGTCGCGCTCCTTTCGCTTTGTCTCTGACTCTGGAACATTTCTGATTGAAGAAGCGCAGGGGTAGAAATTGGACTTTAATTTCTTTCTTTCTTGCTTTTCTTTTTTTCTTCCTACTCCTCCTGGATAAGGGTTTTGGTTTGTACCAGCAACAAAATGAACGCTCCGAGCGCAACTGATCAAATATTGATTAGTCTCAGAACTAAAAGTGAATTTCAGTTCCTTATCATGGGTTCATTGAAGGTCAGCACTGTTTTCAGACAATTTATATTGAAGACGTATTACTTGGAAGCCAAAGATGAGAGAAAGAAAGCGAGCAAATACAACAATAATGACTTTAAAGTATCTTTAAAGTCTCCTTTATCTTTAATGTCTTTATATTTACAACCACTGGGATGTTTATGTGCAGAATGATCTTTTTTATCTGTCATTTGTGGCTGATGCAATGCACTGCCATGAAGAGAAGATACCAGATACCAGATACCAGTTACGCTCTCAGTGGCCTCTTGTACTTTGACAGCTGTAGCTCTCCAGATAATCTGACTCAAATCATGACTCAAGAACAAAGGATGAGCTGGAGTAGCTCTCAGCAACCATCCACCCTCGAGCTGTTTAAAGGGGCAGTTATGTAATTCAGACAACTTCAAACATTGGATGGACCACTACACTGTGGACAATGCTACTACCAAAAGCACTTGTGCAGTATCTCCTATTACAGATGCTATCAGCGTAATGTGATGCTTTGACTGTGTTCAAGGTCATTGTCTTAACTGTGTGTTGTAATACAGGGAGGTTCCGTTCTTAAGCATCTGTTGAATATGATTTTTAGGATGAATTACAACACTCAAGAGTTGAGGTCTCGCTCGACAACTTTTTAAGCAGACAAGATTATCTGTCGAATGAGATTTATCTTCACAAGTCTGCAATGTTTCACAGCTCAGCCGCTTTGAGTTCGGGACAACCTTGTAGGAGTCTTTGCACTCTCAAGTCCGATGAACCGGTCTGCAGAATATTGTACCTCGGCCAGCCTCGTCACTGCTGACCTCTCCCATTTGGGCTGCTGTGATTTAATGAAGGTACCGAGTGAATCCAGCCAGAGAGTACCAATGCTGAGCTAGGTACTCTCTGTTTGCTTGAAAACACACACATACACAAAAGCATACTTTCTGTGTTAACGCACTGGCTCTTAATAAAAGGCATAATTTCTTCATGAGAGTTGACATTAATAGCCACGGAGGACAAATGCACTTTGGCGCCGCCATCACTCTGCGTGCGGTTAATTTCTTATTAGAGGGCCTGACTCCATTTTCTCTGAGTCACTCTGAGGTCAGCCAATCAAAATTAAATGATCGCTGAGTGATTCATTAAGTACAGACAAACAGTTCGTCAACAACGTCTTCATATTGTCTCTGTCTGCATACTAATGTTGTGCCACCGCCAACAACATCTGCAGAAACTCATCACTTATTCATCAAAAATAAATAAAGAGCAATAGCACGGGGCGGTACATGCTCCATTGACTCTTAAGCCAGTTATGTAAACTTTATTTTCCCTCCCTGTTGTACCCATTCAGAGTTATTCTCCTGTGTGATGTCAATGTCGAGAGGTTAATTCAATTATTGACATGAAGAATAAGCTGAAGTAAAGTTTTCAGGTGAGTTCATATTAATGTGGCTCTTTAGAGGAGAGGAGGACAAATGAGAAAAAGTTAAAGGAAGAAAGAGGGAAATCAAAGGGAGAAGAGAAAGTGCAGGATTAAGAAGACAAGCAGAGGAAAAAAGGACGTAAGCGCAACAACCAATGATCTCTTTGACAGATACAGGTACTGTGCGGAAGAATTCGCTAAGCATTAATACAATATAGCACAGATGATGACAGAGAATGTGTGTGTGTGCCCACAAAGTATGGGCTTTGAGCATGACCTGGTTTCCGCTCCTCCTTGTTTGCATCATATTGTATTGGTGCCAAAGATATGATCAAAACACAGTGCGAGTCAGCTTCCAGTGTCTCAGCGCTCACGGCAGCGATGCAGCCCTGTTCTCCTGGGGATCTCTTCGGGGAGATATCTCCTCTTCAGGCGAGGGGAAGATGACTAGACGATGTGTTTCTTTCTTAGGAGGCCTCTCTCCTCTGGTGTGAGATTGTTAATTATGTTGCTGCACTTAATGACATTCAGAGTAACGTTCTGCGTTCTTAAAAACATTGAGCAAATGGCAGGATCCTTGAGCATTTGCACTGATTGTTGTTGAGCTAACGCTCACTGTCATCCATTCAATGCCAGATAGCTGGCTGCATATTAATAAACAGCAGAGAAGAGACACTCAGTGAGGCATTATGCAGTGAGAGTTTTCCCCAACAGCCACTTTGAAATTGAATAGATTTTGATACAATGGCCATGAAAACTAAGTATGGAGCCAAAGTAAACGCTGAGATGATACACACAATCATGTCCTGTTACCTGCATGCTGTTTATCACAATTACAAAATATATCTCTAGCTGTTTTACTATAAAATATGTAAAAGTCAAAACATGTAATTCTTGTGTAAAATGTGTTTTCTCAAACAGCTAGCCTTTATTTAGCTGCATGTATCACTTCCATTGCCTGATTGCTTATATTTTCAAAGAGTTACCAGCTTGTATGCAAACGCAGCTACATTTGTCAACGTTTTATATTATGTCCCAATTTCATGGCAACTATTAGTTTTGTGGGAATGTAAGGTTTTTGTTCTCTCTTATTGGAGTGGATATCTCACCATTTGCACTTTTATATACTTGTTTTGTACAAGTTCTGAGCAGATTTTCGTTTAATTCCCAGTACTCCTCTTCCTCTTTCATACTTACATAACACCTTCTGAAAGGCTTGTGCACTTGAGAACTTTATCACTGTTGTGAAGTTCTTGATTTTGTCTTCCCTCTCCTCTGAATGTGTTTTGCAGCTTGACAACAGATGATCTTTCTCTGCCCCACTTTATCTCTCTCTTATTCTCTGTGATTGTGGGTCGACTTACTCTGCTGAAACTCGGCTCATTTTTGTGACGAGGAGTGCTTTTTGGCGGCTTTTTAATGAGGGCTTTCCCTAACATGCGTACACTGCCGAGCTTGTATACTGAATCTTAAGGTGTAACATCCAGACACAACTAATGTCGCGTTAGTATTGTTTGTGGAAGCGGTTTAAAGCAGCAGCCGTTTTTTACAACCCCTAAAATGTATAATAATACATTTTATTTGTTAGCGCCCTAAAAGGTACTCAAGGCACTTTACATGGTAAAGACAAACAATAGAAGCAACAGCAAAACAAGAAAGATGACAATAGTGAGAACCAAAAGAAAAACTAGTATCACAGGCTAAATACAGATTTCAATAAATGGGTTTTAAGTGCTGTTTTGAAAGTGGCGAGTGACGGAGAATGTCTGGGGTGATGGGGGCGAGAGTTCCAGAGGGAGGGGGCAGCAATGGAGAAGGCCGTGTCCCCCCAGGTTCGATGCTTGGACAGAGTAGGGGGGGTAAGGAGGTTGGCGTCTGCAGATCTGAGGTTGCGGGTGGGAGCGTGTCAGTGTAAAGGTCAGAAAGGTATAAAGGGGTTTGTGAAGGGCTTTGCATGTGATGAGGAGAATCTTGAACTGGATTATTTGCTGTATGGGGAGCCAGTGGAGCTTTTGAAGGACTGGGGTGATGTGATCTCTGGTGCAGGAGTGGGAAAGGAAGAGTGGGAGTATTTCCACCCAGTGTTGCCAGCTGGGAGGAAATAAATTAGCTCGCTAATAAAGCTGTAAGTGTGTAGCGTATTAGGACTGATGGAAAAAGGAAAGAATCCCATCAAACAGAAGCCCACTGGGTTTAACTCTCAGACATGTATGTCTACTGATTAAACATTGAGCTGTAAGTCGTTAGCCGGAACTGTCTAGGTTTGTGTACACTGACTCTGGTCCCACTGTGTGCAGCATATCAATGAGCTGTGTGGAGATGGCTGTAATGCTGCCTAATCCTTTTTTATCAGGTCTCATCTCGCCTCTCTAGCTTTCTACCGGAGCATCAGTGAGATCGAAGAGTCCGCAGGTTTTGTTTGTCTTTGCTATATTTCCAAAAGCCATTTGCAGTTCCACTTTCAGGCGCAGACGAGGACATCAATGCAGTGGGAGAATGGCATATACGGAACTATAATTCTCATCTTTATGCAGTTATTATTGTTTGTGCCTTTGGCAGATGGCTACACCAGATTTTCATTCGTGAAATTATATATTTCTCAGATTACGTATTTATGTTAATGTTCCTCCTTCCATCTGTCGAGTCCATTCATTTTAGTGAAAGAGTAGCAATACTTTAAGCCATATGCCTAATCAGGCATGCTAACATGCTCAGGTTTAGCAGGTAGGCCTCTTATGTTTACCAAGGACACCAACTTAGTTCAGCATTTTGGCATGATAACATGTTATTCTTAGCACTAAACATAACTAACAGGCGCGGGTTACCTTCCCGAGTTTTCCCCACAGCACCAAAGATCGAGCCCACTCTAGGTATCGGTTAGTAATGCTTTTATTGTGACCTGCACACTCTGGCAGTCTCTGCCTCTTGCTCTCCTCCACCACCTCCATCCCCACTCAGCTTAATGTAGAGAAGAGACAAAACATTTGATTAGTTCCAGCTGAGGCCAATTAGGCCTCCTCTTGGCACCTGTTCCATGAGCCCCTCCCCCACTCCCCTCGGCAGGATAAGTGAAAACTGTGTCTTGACTGTGGTGCTAAAGGACAAGTCAGGGATCACAAAAATCATTATCTTCTGGTCCCCATGATTATGTGTACAAATTTCATGCCAATCCATCTAATGTTTTTTGAGTTATTTCATCTGGATCAAAGTGGTGCAGATCAAAATTGCTATTAGCTAGTGTGCTAAAAAAGACTGCAACGGAATCAATTCACGCCTTTAACAGGCGTGTCTAGGTTTATCTCTAAACCCATATATTATATATTATCATGACGATTAATCATTGATTCATATTATATAAGTACATTTGGTTAGCATATAAAAGTTTACGCAAACACTTTATCGGCTTTAAAAGCCCTACTTTAAATTCATTACCACGCCATCCATAAAGCCACTCTTTTCCTGTTTTTAAAGCCAGGTGCCACAAAGGTGTCATAAATCTCTAGGAACTGTCCCCGAATCTCTGGACAGCATCAGAGATAAAGCTGTCAGACTGAATCCTTGCATTTTTCAGAGAAGATCATGTCTGAGAGACAAGGTGGAGGGGGGGTCTTCTCAGTAAAGCAGACAGAATGGGGACCAGAGGTATAATAGGAAGACGTGGAAAAAAGGTAAAGTGGGATAGGAGGCAGGAAAGGCTGATTGGAGAGGAATGAGCACAGAATTGATTCAAGATGTGAAGGTTTTGGTGTCAGCAAGAGGTTAACAGCTGCTCCGAACCCGAACCAGTCGTCACTTAGTTTGAATGGCAGCCACTTTGGCCAGAGTGGGTCAATCTGGGAGCCGTCCTTTGTTCAATTGTCTGTGCGTGTTGTCCACATTCTGAAGTGGTGGAGGGAAGGGGAAATTTCGGAGAATAATCTTACATACCACATGTTTGGGCAAATGTTTGCAAAATCTTTAATGTCTTTAAATGTGTTATATTGTGTTTTCTCTGTAGTTTTTTTTATTACAGTTTGCTTAAAATCATTAATGTACCGTATTAACAGTATAACAACATCATATGTAAGCAAATAAAGTAAATTCATGATAACTCCTGCAATAAAGTTTGAAACAATGTCATTTTAGCTTTAAAATGAGTAACTGACCTACTGTCAGGATATAGGGAGAGTTGAACAAATATGATTAAATATGATTACATTGATATTTATAAAAGTTACCATCTGCAGCTTTAAGGTGCCAACCATGATCTTTTAACTTTTTACATCCACCTGTGTTGTGTGTCAGTCACTCATTTCTTGTCACCTGTCTACTCTCAGCTATCTAATAAAATGCCCCATAAAACAATTATCTTTGTTTATATATCACTAGTCTGATTTAAAAGCAAAATGTTGAAACTCCACACAATTTGACACCTTTGACAACAGGGCTCTGATTTTGTTGAACCACAAATAAATGGATGTCACATTGTGTGTGATCTTGTCTGACTGCCATCTGTTACACATGACATTCCCAGGCGTTCCACATTGTGTATGGCAGCCATTGTCCTTAAAACTCACACACACAATTCAGTTCATTTCTCTGGAGTCAACAGATTTTCTCCAAATCACAAAATAGTGAGACATTACGATATTAATCACAATATGAAGGGAGCTCAAAACATGCCTCCTCATTTGGACTTCAGCCCACCTCCGTGTGACCGGCTCTGCTCCGCCCCGCTCTCCAGTCACGTCATTACTCACTGAGACGGCACAGAGTGGGTGTTGAATTGTGACTGTCAGTCATTTGAAGCCAGAAAACAAATGTAGCAGCATTGCTCATTATATTTCACTCAAGCTTATAAGTAATACAGTATTTGGAATACAAATTTGGGGCATAAATTTAATCTTGACATAATGCTGAACTCAGCTTAATGATGTATGGGAGCATATGGGCTCAATGTAACCACCAAGAGGTGGAAGATGTGCTGAGGGTTTGTAATGGACATTTCATTTAATGATCCTGCTGTCAGATTGCAATCAGTGCTACATTGCATGATATTTGTCTAGATGGGCTTATTTAATACTATTCAGTTGCTAATTATTTATGCATCTCCTGACAGAGTGTAATTATGTTTGCTGATGATACTTTTTTTTGTTTGGCCTAATGAGATAATAAGTGGATTGCAAAGAACGGGGTGCACTGAAATGTCCGCTCGATTAACGTCAATGAAGCTCGGTGCTCAAAAATATTCAAAATTGATGGACAATGTTTCCCTGATGACAAATTGTTCATATTAAGATGTCAGCCATATCATCTGCCCAGATAAATGTTCATTTGTTGCTGTTTACATTCCTCACGAAGCAACTTGGCATGTTTTGCTTGTGTAGCAAATGGGCTGCAGCTGCATTGCGTTGCGCAACGTGTTGCATAATGTAATTTATGAATCTTTGAATCCTTGAGTGTGACTAGATATGCATTATCAGGATGAATACAACTACATTATTGCACAATAATCCCAATATGAAATGGCAATCCCAAATCATTTAAGAAATATCGTAATATCGCATCAACCAATAAGATACCTTTATTATACTTTCTGATATTTTAAACAATCGCAGTTGGTTAGGTTTTAGTTTTTCTTCAGGCCATCTCAGGCATTCTTTTCGCTGATTCCTACAACCGTCCTGATTGCAGGAACAGCTGGAAATGTCTTTGACACTGAAAGAGGTTTCAACCTTGCTGGGGTTGTTCTTCTCATATTCTAATAATAGAGCCAGAGTATAGTTTAACGTGGAGCTGGCTGAGCAAGAAGAGGAGGAGGTTTAGAGTGAGGTGAAAGAGGAGGAGGATGGAGATGATGATTGTTTCAGTAACTATGAGCTAAGTAGCTCAGTTGTAATTCACAATTATCCTGGACGGCTGCATTTACTCTGTTTAAGTAGTAACCTGCAGTCATAAGATTGCTCTTTGCAGAATTAAGTGTGTGTGTGTGTGTGGGGGGGGGGGGGGGGGGGGGGGGGGGGGGGGGGGGGGGGGGGGGGGTGAGTAGTTTGAAAATCTGCAGCATGACAACACTGTCAACTTTAAGAATGACGGACTATTTAAAAGGAGATTAATCTTTCTCTGGACATGGTATTTCAGGTTTGCACTGAACTAATTATTATTAATAATAATAAACAAAACCCATCTGAGACAATCAATGAGAAACCATACCTACAGAAGAGTGGCAATAAAACAGAATTCAACTCTTTTATATATTCACAGTTTACAGAATAGTTTTTTAATATCATTTTGACCTGTTTACTCTTTTTTCATTCTCACAACTGGTTATTTAAAAGTGCTTCCAAATCCAAAATGAAGAGTCTTTCTTAAGATCTTCTTGCCTTAGTTTTCCAGTTGCCACACAGTTGTTTGTCTCTACTGTCCCACTGCTGGTGTGATTTTGATTTAAATGTAACTTAAAAATGGCCAAACCCAGTCGGAGCAGTCTCTCCTCACAAGGCACACGGGGTGTACTACTGAATAATGTGTGCCAGCTCAGCAGTAGAAAACGTACACCAGTGCTTTTGTATTGTTTTATGTTGTGTGCCTTAAGGCCATCGTTGATGGTCAGCCTCTATTTGATTTGTTAGAAGGAAACCTCCTTCTCCTCCCCTCTGGGTACTTCTGGAGCTGCCAGTTTGAGTGAAAGCGCCCCACAGTCATCGTGCTGGGATGTAGAGTGTGTTCTGGAGTAGGTCCTGGATTTCTCTGAATTGGCTCCTGCAGACAAATGGCTGGTGACTCCTGTCGCCACAGTCGTGTACAGTTATGCTGAGATCATGATGAAAGCACAGGTCTTGGAGCAAACAAAGCAGCGACAAGGTTTCTGCCTGTGTGACGTGCGGAGATACGTTTTTATCTCATTCGGAGGACAGATCTGGCTCCTAAACTCACGGTTTGGTGTTTGCTGACCGTAACAATACATCTGCTGGTGACCACAGCCAACACGGTGGTCAATCAGTCCCTGAACTGAGATTGCTCCAGTGACCCCCCCCCCCCCCCCCACACACACACACACACACACACACACACACACACAACTGGCACCTCTGTTGGTAGCAGTTCAGCAGACACCATTAGTGTATAACACAAACCCACACAATGTTGAAGTTGCTGGCTTTCATTAAGTGTTAGCCTGAGATGATGAACTGATGATGAGTTGCCTTGGAAACTTTGGTCCTGAAATAATCACAGGATATATTAAATCGGCGTGGTGTAAGCAAAATCAGTCAGCGAATTAATGAGTGTCTGCACAGACCCATTTCTGGAGCTTTTTTAATGACGAGTCGAATATTCCAACAATCCTCAACATATTTCTTGTTCATAATGAGTGAAATAAACATGTTTTCGTACAATGAGATGGTATTATTTCATACAAGAACAATACATTATTTAAATCCAGCAGCAAGAAACAGAACATTTCAGAGGATGACAAATTGTTTTATGAAATGTTTTATCACCTTCAATGGCCACTAGATGGATGACTGTGGAGCAACCTACTGTATGATCAGTGCATGCTCTGTGATGTCAAATGATTGGTTGTCTTTCCAGTGACAATTAGTGATTAAGTAATTTAGTTGTAATCCAGGAGCACATCTTGTTCGCATGAAGAAATGGAAAAACAAATGATGTTCTCTGCATGTAAGTGATCATACGGCTCGTCATGGCTGCTGATCCAAACATCTGACAACGCCCGCTCCAAACCGAGAGGAAGAAGCATTAAGTTCACATGTATACCTTCCTCTGTCTCCAGGTGAACACAGCCATGCATGAAACCAAGCTGGTGGAGGAGTGTGATGAGCTAGTGGAGATCATCCGCCAGAGAAAACAGGTCATCGCTGTGAAGATCAAAGAATCCAAGGTAAAATATTCCCAGGATGTCATTATACTTTTTTTTCATTTTTTGGCTCGACGACAGAAATAATTAAAGTCGTCTGTAATTATGATGATGGGTGGTTTCAGTAAGTTAAAGCTGCATCGACGGATTTTGGTCATAAAGGGGCATAAAGACTAAATGTAAATGAATGTAATGCATTGTATAGCAGTTTTAGATTTATAACAGTAGCATGTTGGGTTTATTGAGTTTACATTGTCTGATTCAGAGTACGTATATTCGCAGTATTGTCTTTTTGCCATTTGAAGCAGCCAAATTGGCAGTTACATATTTAACAAAGCTCTGGGTCACAGTCCGCTGGCAGACAAACGGTGGTTTTGTACCTTTTGTACAAGAGAATGAACAAGAGTCTCTTGACGCATGGAAAGAATCTGAGATGGCAGCGAAGACTGCCGTGAACTTGCTGCTGCGCGTGCGTGCGTGCGTGCATGAGTGAGTGTGCCCGTGCGTGAGTGAGTGTGCCCATGTGTTGTTGCCCTTTGAGCACCAAGGGTTACAGAGGCAAACCCTTAAATCTCACCCTCTAAGAGGTGAGGTTTTTAAGTGCTTGTGGAAGATCCTCTGAGACAGCAAAGAGCTTTGTCGAAAGATGAAAGATTTCCAAACACTGAACACAAGGACGAAAGTTTGTGTGTGTGTGTGTGTGTTGGGGGGAGCAAATGTGTCAGAGTGTGTCCTTAGTGACTGCCGACAAAGAGAAAGGCTTGTTCTCCTGAGAGTCTCGGTCTGTAAAAGTCTGTCTAGTAGAAGGAGTGATATGCAAGAGACGGAGGAAAGAGGGAAGTACACATAAAACACGAGAGGACCGCTTGATTAATGCTAGCAGACGATGTGTTAATATTTTAGTCTGTTTAAGGGTCAAGAAAGATGAATGAAATACAACCTGAATAACTCAAACCACTGTTGTGAAGAAGGGATGTCTGCCAGCCTGCGGGGGAGGAGAGGAGACCGCTCAGGTCAACTAAAACATAGGTTGTTTTTTGCATTTCCCCAACAAAAAACATTGTTTGTTTTTTTATGTTCAGAACGGTGTCGGAAAGGGAAGTGTTCAGGGGTGACTCTGCTACCAAATAACAGGATTATGCAGGCGTGATGGTGAGCAGAGCTGTGCAAGGTGCTCCCTGAGGAAACTGGGCAGCCATGCCTAATCTCTCCGTGCCCAAACAACACACACACTCTTCCCATGTCCTGGTGTGTGCAAGAGTGTCTTCATCATTTGACCCTGCTTGCCCTTCTCTGCTTCTCATCCGGAAAACTATTTGAACTCCTCTAGAGCCTTGAGGATTAGCAACTCAAATCTGTTGGGGTTTTCTAAAAACTGCTGTTATTGGTATAACAACAGCAGGCATTTGTTTGAATTAATAAAACAGTAATGAACCTTTTGAGGCTCCGCCTATTACTACTGCCGTGCCTCAAAAGGAATGGCAGCGGAAGCGTGACGATGTTATGACACCACCACCCTCTGAGGGTGGAGGTTGTGATCGATGGCCTAGTGTTCAAAGCCTGTGACCGACTGCTGTTCACATGCAGCCTCCTGCTTTCAGCACAGTTTGTGTCTATTAACCTTAAGCAGGATGCCTGAAAACTACTTTGAGGAATAGTTTGTAGTTTCTTGTCGTGAGTTTGATGAGATGATTGATACACGTCTCGGCAGTACACGCCAATACAGTGAATATATACTGGAACCATACTTAGCTACACATTACGAATTATTGTTGAGCGATGATAATAATAACATTCTAAATTGAATTTGTGTGCTTTAAATGTTCCACCATTGCAACGTTTAAGCTGTGATTAGACACTTTTTTTAACTTTAGATGAGTGTGTGTTTACAGGAAGTGAGACGCTCTCACACACACACATAGAGACTCTGCCATATTGTCCTTCACTCCGAGAGCGAGAAAGAGGGAGTAATCATCTCTAAAATAGTTTGCGACACATGTTGCCGAATAATAACCCACCCATTAAACTCGCAATCAACAACTAGCTCAAATGTTGTTTTTAGTGTCAACGGGTGACGGTGGACTTGGTGGAAGAGCAGCAAAGACATCAATTGAAAAACCCATTAAGTTGCCAGCTCAGTGAGGCTTGTGAGCAGCAGCAGTTGTTCAGCAGTAGAAAGTGAGTGCACACTAGATACACTTATGATTTTTTGAGTCCTTTGGATGACAGGTTCTTAACTGATTGCCACCCTGTGTGTGTGTGTGTGTGTGTGTGTGTGTGTGTGTGTGTGTGTGTGTGTGTGAGCGTGTGTGTGTGTGTGTGTGCGCGTGTGTGCGTGCGTGCATGCGTGTGTGTGTGTGTGTGTGTATATTTCTTATTTGCATAATTCAAGCCCTGCAAGCAAAGAATGTGTTGCTGAAAATATAATTGGCTAATTCTTAAGGGCACTCATCATTTTATGTTTCTGCTCTTTTTCATTTAACTAGTGTTCAGAGATGCAAGTTGTTAGCTGTTAGCTAACTTTTCAGACAATGAATCAACTTTGTCTTATCGTTTGCCATTTAACATTTCAACATGATTTTATTTAATCATCATTGCTGAGAGGCTCTGCATACTGAGGCTGGTATTGAATTCTCAGTCTCCAGGCGCACAAGCAGCCTGTGTGAGAGTTTCATCAAACTAAGTTAATTTGAGGAATCAGGATATGAGCCGTAATGAAGATAAATGGATTACCCTTATTCAAATGAGCATACATAGGCTTCTTCATGCTCGTTTGATAATCAGAATATAACGTGTGTGTGTTTATGTGTGTGTATAAAGACTCTCAACCCTGACCTGGCGGATGACCTCTCCCTTGGTTGGTTTCAAGTTGATTCATAGTAGTTTAATATCCATTTTTCCAAATCCTTTTATATATATTATATCATATAACAAAGCATTATGCTATTCACCTCTGCCCTGTTATTACGCAGGTCAATATGAGACTAAAGAGCCAATGGCCTTGTTCCAACTCTGACCGAGCCAGCAGGACTTTGTCCTCTCTGCTGAATTCTCAATGTTTGTCAAAGTGTTTTCCTGTTTCATGATGTCTATGAGCATTCTCCTGAATGGAATCTGGAGGTGTATTATTGAGTGTATGACAGCTGTCAGCAGGTGATATAGAAATGGCAAAATTGAAGCATGTGTTAAATCTTTTGCTCTATTTCTTTTCTCCTCATCAGTTCCTCACATAAGCCATTATACTGCCCTGTGCTCAGTGTTTCTTCATGTTAAATGAACTGCACATAATTCAAACATTATTCTGACAAGATAGTGTCCAACACATTCAATATCTATCCAAAATGTCTGCAGAGGGTTTGTGTTTTTTCTTTTGCGTTGTAATAAAACTTCAGCTAATCAATAGCCTGCAATATGGCAACTTGTTGGTTACACCTAGTAGGTGTCATCTCAGGGGCTGCTACCAATTCAGAATTCAGTATTACAGAGCAATTTGGCATGAAAGCTTTATCATACTTTCTGGAAGTACAAGAACATATTTATGGATTGGTGTCACAATGATGAATGCCTCATATAGAGACCAACAGTCCGGTCACCAAAACAGACTCAGACTGAGCAAATGATTACAATAGGTGTGTCGTAACAAAGCAACATGGTGTGTATTTGTGTTTTTGTTCCAGGTGATGAAACTGCGTAAATTGGCTCAGCAGATTGCAAACTGTCGCCAGTGTCTGGAGCGCTCCAGTGCCCTCATCACACAAGCCGAACAGAGCCTGAAGGAGAATGACCACGCCCGCTTCCTCCAGACTGCCCGAAATGTAGCTGAAAGGTGGGTTACATAGTGAATAGACACACACATCTACTATTACTGGTGAGAGACCTGTTCATATGCAAATCAAAAGGCGATTTAGAAAACTAAACACGAGACACACACAGGAATAAATGCAGTGGTAAGTGGTAAGACACAAAAATCCTAAAGCCCTACAATGAGTTTGCCTTTAATGCAGCTGGTGAAATCTGCATTAGATCGACCTCTTTAGCTTCTGCGATCACTGCCAGGCCTCTGGTGAGAATCATCTATCTTTTAAGTGGCCAGCTATGCGGTTTCTCTTTCCACCTGCATACTTCTGTAATACCTTCATCCTTTCCTGCATCCACTGGCTGGAAGCTTTCTTACTAATTCTCTCACACAAGCAGAGCTCTGTGCAAAATCTGTAACTAGCGTAGCATCTTTTTATTTGGCCCGTATTCTTTTCCAGCGCCTGGCTGGGTGCTTTATTGACCGGCCGGTTTCTCTTCTCTGAGGAACAAAAGTCTCAAAGACTCAGCTCTGCCCTGCTCTGTGGTTCAGGCTGGCCTGCCACAGACGGATCACTGATGCGCCGAACAGAAGTAGGCACAAGTTTCCACACAGCTGCACAGACCATGGAGTCAGTGTGTGTCAATGTGTGTCTGGTTTGGGTTTTGATGGATCTCTGGGTTAACGTGAGTCATAGTTTATGACGGGGCTGGTTGCAGACACTTCTGTTTGATGCTGTACATATTTCTACATTGTTTCTATTTTCTATTTATTGTTTTTATTTATATCCCTCCATCACTTTTTTTCTTCTGTTTCTCACAAACCACTGCTGTCTGCCACCTCTCCTCTCTTGTCACCTCGCCTCCTTCCCCACTCTCATCACATTTGTTCCCCTCTCCATCACCTTTCATCTTTTCCTGCTCGTCCCTTCTCTTCCTCCTCTGCTCCCTCACCTCTCTGTTGTCCCTTTGACATGTCCTGTCCTCGCTCCCATGTCTTGATCTTGCTATAGGGTTGCCATGGCGACAGCCTCCTCCCAGGTACTCATTCCTGACGTCAACCTGAATGATGCGTTTGACAACTTTGCCCTTGACTTTTCTCGAGAGAAGAAGATTCTGGAGGGACTAGATTACCTCACAGGTGAGATCTGCGTCATACAGTATTAACCTTTAGTACATGTATGCATACACAGCTAAAATCATTTTTATCTCAACATATCTATAATTATTTTCAGCAGTTATTACTTATTATATTACTATATTTGACATTGTCGTTTCTGCTCCGGTGCACTTAACTTCTGTATTAATGCAGATTATAACCACTATTATTGTGACAATGTATATCTATTGCTTCACTATGAATCATGCTGTTATTTCCTCATTGTGTAGCTCCCACCCCGCCATCCATCAGAGAGGAGCTGTGCACCGCCTCCCATGACACCATCACTGTTCACTGGACGTCAGAGGACGAGTTCAGCGTCACCTCCTACGAGCTGCAGTACACCATCTACACCGGCCAGACCAATTTCATCAGTGAGTCTCGTGCACATATAGTTCTGTACAGTAGATCACATGGACTCATTATCTGAGCCAAGAAAATTAGATTTTTAATCAAGGGTTCGCCTAACGTGATCAAATACTCTGTTGACCTGTGTTCAAATACCGTAAGAGTTTAATTTGACGTAGAATTGGAAAAACTGGCAGAAATCTTTGATTGGCTTTTAATGTTGTTTATGAAGGAAGTAATTTATTCAACTGGCTATTTAGAGCTTTCAAATAAATACTCATCCAGTTGCCTTTGAAAGTCCTCGAACATGAAGGCTTCTTCTATATCGTGAGGGCAAAATACCTGCATGGTAACTTCAAAAGTTAGAGATCAATGGATATCTCAGGCATAAGGAGTGTTTTAATCAAACGAAGATGTGAAGAGCTTTTAAAGTGAGATTGTGTAACTTTTGAAAGAGGAAACAACACAATCTTCCTCTTACAAATAAAACACAATCTTACTCAGGGGGTTTGGGTCTCGAGCTTCACTTATTTTGGGAGGCCAGTAGCTTATGATAACTAATATTAGCACATTTGTGTAGGATTTAAACTGACATTGCTGAGTCCGTTTTCTGACTTTTCGACTATTTTAGCATTCATCAATGTAATTACATTCTGTAATTGTTACCGCCGATCAGCAAGTCCATTGAAAGCAGGTTCTTCTGACACAAATTCAATCTAAATGAAGCGTTTTTCTTTCAGATTGCATTTGTGTGCACCAACCTTTCTGCCATGAAAAAGAGTGGAGCTGGAGCACCAAATTACTTTGAGCATTGCTCAGTCTTATTTTCATATTTTTCACATTTTATACAAACTGTGTTGCATAACCTAGATTTTCTGTCCAACTTTAGTCTTTGGTCTCTGCTTTGTATTCATAGAGAGATAGAGCTGAGTTATCAAGACTATAAAAATAGGACATACAGATACAGTACACATCATGAGGGGATGCTTTGAAAAGATTCGCTATTTAGTTTCTGTTTTTCTGTTCAAGCAGTGTGAAAAGTCTCCAGAAAAATATAAGAATGTAAAATCACTGCTTTGACCTCGTCCAATCCTTATTTAACACTGCCATAATACGTGTCCTGCCAATGCTTCTCTTGTTGCATACTTAAAGCTGCACCATGTAGAGCTGCAATCAGTGTAATTCTTAGGAGCACGTTAGGAGTTGTCAGTGCAGATATTTGGATCCAATATCACTAGCATGCGCCTGTCAGTGCAGCCCTTATTGTTTTGGCTCATAACTCCAGAACAAGTGTCCTAAACAACTAAATTCATGGGTTCAAGTCAAACCTACCACATGGTTACAAATAGTTGTGCTTGAATGCATATTTGTATGTTGTACCAGTATGAGTTATGAATGAGCTATTCTGCACAATTTTATGACATTTTGTCTACAGTTACATGTCTAACGGACACTGCACATTCAAATGATCTCTGTCATGGGTCTTACTCTCTTGAAATTAATTAAAACTTCTAATATTCCTGCACAGGAATTACACATTTACCAAACATATTGGCCCCATTTGCTATTACAGCTGATTGTCTATCACATGTACATAAATGAAGGGAAAGAAAGGTCATTGGGGAGGAGGAGAGGAACGAACGAACAGGTGAGAATCCGAGTGGATAATGGTTATAGAGAGGAGGTGAAAAATACCACTTCCTGATATGAGGAGGGTGTGATTGATGTACATAACCATGCCTGAGCCTCTCCACTTTGATCCTTTCATCGTCTCTTCTCCTCTCCTCCTTTCTGTGTAACCTGACATTTCTCTATCTAACCATGCTACTCAGCATGGTTATATGCCCCAGCCATTTGAAACATCAGGATACATTTCAGCTGTGATAGACTGAGTGACTCAGATATTCAGCAGTGAGCTGCCACAAAGTCCTCAGAGATTCACAGGAGAAACTGAGAAAGAGAGAAACCCATTTAGCCTGGCACACCGCTTGAGTTTTTACCATAGCATTTTTCTCAAACTTTGCGTGGCTAAATGATCCCGCCTGAGCGCCATCAACCTCAGCCTTGGCTCTCCCATGAGGAGGGAGGGCTTGTGAACCTTTCCTCCGCAGGGTCATCCAAGCACAGCAGCAGAAAATAGAATCAGCAAGTAAAAACAAATACCATGAGAAAAGTAAGCTGTGTCAAAAAACAAATATGACTGAAAGTAAAGATGTCTGCACTGTAATGGTGGACTGTAGCTACTACCTTTGCAAGTTGCAGTGTCTAGTGTTGTTGACCCATTTGTTTATCTGCTAGCCAACATCCCCAAATATCCACTTATTCTGTACATCCACTCCAAAAATAACTTTATCAAATACATGTTAGATATTCTACAGGTGAAAAGTATTCCCACTTTACATCCACAGCACCATTGTTCATTGCTCTACAGCCGCTTTATTTTCTAATAATGCCTCTCCTCGTGGTCCTATAAACATGACCTCAACCTCTCTTTTCCAGTTTCTATTGCCAATTTTTATGTTTTTCCGGGAGGCCTGTTAACCGCACTAGCAATACCTCTGCCTGCTGGTGTCTTTCATTGTATTCATTTGCACTGGCCTGTGGTGAAGTGTTAATATGATTATCACAGGTGAGAGCAGCAGCGCAGTGAGCGTCAGGAAAGCTCAAAGTTTCTCAACAGGGCATCTTTCAGAGTAACAGCTGGATCGATCTTTGTGGGATAGTTTGATGACATGTGGATGAGGGTTCAGTCTTTGCAGGAAACTCGTCAAACCTTTTATTCATGCACAGCTGCTGACACACACACACACACAATCTGTTCCTTATACACACATACAACACATAATAATATGCAGCCCCCCCAACACATGCACACACAGATACACACATACAGACACACGCATACAGTAACGGTGAACTCTATATTGCTTCATCAATGACAAACCTCCTGCAGGCCGAGGATACCTTGTGTTTCTGTTCTTTTCTTGTCCACATACACAAACAGACACACACACACACACAATAGTGTACATGCACACACTCACACAAGATACCTGGATGCAAGACACAAGCTAATCTGTTTCCCCGGTTCCTTTATCTTCTCTTCTTTTCTTTTTTTACAATGACACATTCAGCTCCTGCTCCACCACACTTTGAAGTCACAATTATCTCCGTAGCAGCAGCACTCGGTTAGTGTCAGAAAGCCCCTTTTCAGAGGTAGAAGTAGCAGTAGCAGTATTGCTGTGTTCTGACCTAATTTGATTTTGCAAAAAGGGAGAGGTGCTTCGCAGATCAAAAGCTTTAAAAATGGAAAGCAGCGTGAAGTCCTTCTCCCTCGTCTTTCCCCTGTATTTCTTTTTGAAAGCCCACATAACATTGTAGCATGCCTAATTTCTACAGGAAGTGGCTAAAATGACAGGTGGGAGGCACAGTTTTTCACAAGAGGGACAGCTGTCCCAGTAGAACGACATTCTTGGTTTTTGTGTGAGGATTTCAAAGCGGATACATATGTGTAGGAGCAGCCTAAAATACAATGCAGATGAATCTGCTGGCCATCTCTGGATACAAAACGGATTGTGTAGATGCAAGGTGTAAAAGAGCCGCCCTCTGTTTTTCTTTCTCTCTCATCTTGGAGGAAGATGAAAGAAAGTCTGAACGTTGTTTTCTTGTCCTGAGAAAAGCTTGTGGAAGTCGGCAGATATGTAAAGACACAGCCTTCACTTTAACTTTAACAGTCCCCTCCCCTCATTCATTCTTAAAGCCGCCTCACTTTTAAAGGCCTTATTTGCGTCCTGTGAAGTATTTATATTTACAAGCAGACTCTCAGATATTACTTATGCATGCTGTTGCCATCTTGTTCAATAATTCACAAGGCATCCTCACCAGAAGGGACAAGGCAGACATGGCCCTGAGAGCTCTCTCCCTCTCAGGATTTTGATTTCCCCTGCAATCTGGGAGGGCGAGAAAGATGAGACAATAAAAGGGATTGCTATTCTACCTTCAACTCTACAAACATTAACTCCAGCTGTAGTGCTATAAACAAGATGCTTTGTGTGTTTTGGCGAGGGTTTGTTTGAATGTGTTCAAAATTATGTAGATGGGTGGAAGAAATGTTAAGGCTGGCGTTAAGCTCACAGTGTAAGTAATAATCCATTAATTTGTATCTGTGTTGTTCCACAAACATTCACCTGTCCTCTATGACATTATAGCCTGTGCAAACACAGCCAGGGCACTGACAGCAGCTAATTTCACGCCACGCTTGTTTTTTCACACATCAACGAGAAGCGCAGGTGCAGCACTAACGCAACTGTAAAATGTTCCACGATTATCAGCAATATCTGATTGAAATAAACAGCAACTCCGTCATCCTCAATGAACACCTCTCACCTTGTGTTGAAAGTTGTGTGTTTCAGCTTCAAGATAGGACAAATAGCACTTTAAAAAAGCATGGCCATCTCGGAAGGTCATGAAGAGCCCCCCGTTGTAGACAAGCCTCTCCTCAGCCCGGAGCTTGAGATTTATTTTTCATCCTTCACTGTCGGCTGCAGCTGAGAGACTGAAAACATTGTGTTTAGAGGCAGGTTACTGCAAAGCTAGCACAACCTTCACTAACCCTCTGCTGCAAGCCGCTCTGAATCAAAGCGCCCACCAACTGGGTTATGTTGGTTTAGCGCACGTTTTCATACAGTTGAACATTGAGGGTATTTGCCCTCAGGCGCTTACCAGCAGACATGCTGTCATGTTGTAGCGATGCCTTGTCCTAATGGGTTGTAGATTCAGCTTAGTGTGCAAACAATATCGCCTCAGGGGAGCATGCCATGATAAACCTGACGGAAAGGTAACGGGGTAGATCAGTGTGTCCACATAAATGTTGCATGGCATCGCTAACTGTATGGTTTCCGAGCCTCTTGCTGTCTGATGACTCACTCGATGTTTGGATAAAAAATAAAAAATAACAAACTGCTATGGTCAGATCTTTGGGAGGGACATTGTTTTTTTCTCTTTTGAAAATGACTGAAAGCCCGAAACATCAACAGAACTTGGTAACTCATGCTATGTGTGTCATTGTGTTTTTTCTGTGGACCTGCCAGGTCTGTACAACTCGGCAGACAGCTGGATGATCGTACCTAACATCAAGCAGAACCACTACACGGTGCACGGCTTGCAGAGTGGCACCCGTTACATTTTCTTTGTCAAGGCTATCAACCAGGCAGGAAGCCGCAACAGTGAGCCCGCCCGCCTCAAGACCAACAGTAAGTGGAGGCTCAAGTCTGTTTCGTGTATGCAACATAACTGGCAGGCTGTCCCTCATCAAAGCGTTCCTCAGGGCGGATGTCTTTGGTTTACAAATGAGTGGAGGATAAGTAGCAGAATTATGAGTAACTTAGATGGTAAACTATGGAAACAAACACTCATTCCAACATTCTTTGCATGCTCCATGAGAGCTTCCCTAAATGATTTGTCTGTAGGTAAATAAGTGTTACTTTTTTAGAAATGTATCATATTGAAATAATTCTTTTTAGTCATGAAAGTGGAGTGTTGTTGTCCACCGTGTGATTGATGCGTTGAATCAGGAAGTTAACAGATCAGATATCTTTTATTACACCAGAGAAGCACAACCTAGATTGACTTGGTTTATTAAACGTTATTTGTCAGGTTGTGTAGGAAAACAACCTATTATATAGTTTTAGCCTTTAATCTTTCCAGAATACTGTTATGAATTTGAAAACAGGCACGAGGGAAGTCTGTCCACATAGAAGCATGTGTGTGTTTCAGACAATAAATATCACCTTCACTTTGTTTTGATTTTTTACAAATGACTTTACTTACTGAACCTACATCCAGTCAGCGGTAACGAGATGTGCAAAAGTTTCATTTTTAGATGCACTAGACTGTCTTTTTGTGGTATGTTGCACAATAAAAAAAGCAGAAGCTTCCTTCTGCTTTTCTCTGTTTTTTGTTTTCTATGCCTTTCTCTCTCTCTCTCTGTCTCAGCTGAGTTACGCAGTTGTTTTCACTTTGAAAAGATTGTGTGTAATTGGCACCTTCTCTGCATGCATCTCTCTTTTTGTTTGTTTTGTTTGTTTGTTGTCTGTTTTTTTGTTTTGTTTTTATCTGCTGCAGAAATCTTTCTTGGAATTGAACAGTTTTATTTTGCAAGCTTCTCCTTCCCTGCACACACAGTAAATAGATATGTAGAAAGAATCTGAATAAAGGTAAACAAAATGTGAGTAAATAAACAGAAAATGTTTAAAGATATTGACGCTGGTTGGAGCAGTTGGGTTACGTTAGGTTACAGCGAACCCAAAATACTTTATTCACAAAGAGCAAATACTTAAAACACATTGGTATAACTTTTAATGTGCCTTTCTAAATCAGTGAAGAAGTCTGTGCACCAGGGTCTTGGGCTCAACATGTAAAGGGTTCAAACGTCAGCGATGAAGATCATTTAGGATTTGCCTCAAGGGTGCTCAATAAAATTGTAAAATCGGTCTTAAATGACAGCAGTAGTGCAGAGAAGCCAAATTAAGCTGATATGACAACTTCTCTGAACTGCTGTCAGGAGTCTGGCTGTGGCATTTAGGATTAACTGTAATCTGGATATTCTGCTGTGTAAAATAGGTGTGTGGGGAGGATCTCTCTCTCTCTCTCTCTCTCTCAGTCACTGACACATGCACACAACCTCTCTCTCTCACCTTGCTGGCCCTCTAAATGGGCCTGTGAGCAGAGGCAACACATCATCTAAACCTGTCCACTCCAGCTTCAAGACTAATGACCAAACTTCAAACTGCTCTGTGTTGCTGATAGCTGATGATCGATATCTTTATAATATAATGACAATATGAAAGGGTTCCCTTGTAGCGATGAATTTACTGAGAGTTATCGCCTTAATATTTCCGGACTACCTTCCCAAATAAATCACAATAAAAACACAACATGAGAAAAAAGGTGTCCTGTAAATATGTATTATGATTCTGTCAGCTGTAATGATAAGTAAAAAATAAATATTATGCTTACCCTGACCTATCACTGCCTGCCTTTATGAATCCAAATTGAATGTATTCAGAATCATAATTCCTCAACACACGATTTTAAATCTTTACTGGCGCAGGGTTGTCTGCCACTTAAAAAAGGCCATTACTGGCACGAGTGTTCTCTCTTTAAATAACTAAAAGCAGAATGTTAGTTACACGCGAATAGGACACATAGGCATACTTTTCACTTTCTTTAGCAATTAAATATATTGTATTGTTATTAGTGATAAAGGGCCTCTAAAGAGAGCGCTGCCCACCACTTAACCAAGCATTCAACCATCTGGCACTTTCAAGTGAACCATTTATCCATCAAATCATCTGACTTTCTGCCCCCCAAGTCAACATCTTCCACCCTGTGGGACACGCCATGTCAGGACTTGAAATCTTTTCTTATGGCATTAGTGGATTACTGCCTCCGTGTGATGTGGGCATGACATCTAGCTGCAGAGCGTTTAGAGGTGAAGTGCAGGGTATCTGGAGTTGGCAGTCACTGGTGCTCTTATGAATGACGCGATGTAGCAGATGGATTTATAATGTGCTCCATTGTCACAGATGAATGGAATGATTGTGTCTTTTTTTTATTGCGTTGCCAATATACTTAAATAGATTAAAGTGAATAATACATACAATGAATACCTAATAATTGTATATGTACAGTATACTACATATAATTAAACAACTAATAAATGATAACACCAATTACCTTACTTTATAAAATCAGGTTTATGTTATTCCTTATATTACAGTTTCACCAAAAGGGTCTGAATGATCTCCTCTTTTGAAAATGGCAAATACATTTAAACTTTCTCTCACCTTTCAGTGAAAATTCAATTGAATTGTTATTTCAAGTGAATACATTTGTGTTTCCAAACAATTTAGAGAAAAAAAAGCGTATAGAGAATAAACAATGAATGATGTCTAACAAAGACTAATTGTATAAGAACATAATGTTGATCAGTGGACCTAACACATTGTCGACAATGCTCAAAGATAATCCCCCCTCTCTGTCCTCTTCCACTCCCACTGTCTGTCATCTTCTTCTCTGGTAGTCAGTGCTGTCAGGTGGGGAAGCTTGTCCACCCACAGAAAAGTTTGGTTGAGATTTTAAAGCATGTGATTGGCAACCAGCATTTCTCTCTACTGTAATGGTTCAGACTAGCCATCAGAATAACAAAATAATCCTTGAATATTTTTCCCCAGGATTGAGGTTTTGTGGTATGTTACCTGGATATGTGTTTGTGCTTCATTCTCTCTCTCCTCCCTCTTCTTCTCAGAAGAATTGGCATTCAGATTAAAGTGCCTCTCTCATCTGATCTGGTGAAGTCGAGCAGTGTTTTTGGATTAAAAAGGGGCCACAACAAAATTGATCACAAATATCTCACTTTGACAGGCTTATTGGGTTTCTCTCCAGACTCTGCTGATGGACGAGCTCTAGTAGCAAGCTTTTGAGCTGAGTACACACATTATTTTCCTTGCACTTGAAGTCTCTCTTTCTGTCTGTGGCTATATTGGAGGGTTTAGCTGTCACATTTTTTAAGATGTAAAAATGAGGCTCTGGAGGCTTTTAGCCTAAGCTCATCATATATTTCCGGCACAGCAAAGAAGGCAGTGACAAGTCGTGCAGATACTGGAAAGCCGTGCGTCACAGCGCTGTCTGTAACTCCTAAGTACACCGTAAATGCTGCATGTGTGTAAAACAAATTTGATTAGCAAACTCTGTCCATAAGGCACCACAAAGGCAAGCACTTTTTATTTAAACTGTATGATGTAAATTATAGTATGTAGTATTAATATGATCTTTTTTCTCTGTAATCCTCAATGTTGCAAGAGAAATAATTTCTCTAGTTTAATAGCTAAAGGTTTGCATCACGACGCACGTGTTCGCATCTCTTTTAACAACCAACTGATTGTTAACAACTGAAATGAAGTTTGCGGGAAGTCGCGTTGGAAATAAGAATCAAGGAATTTGACACAGGCTTGTTTTTGTTCTCCTGAACTTCAAGAGGCATCATTAAAGTCTCCATGTTTCTCCTTTATGTCCCTCTGTAACCCCTCTCTGGGCATGCTGTCCTCTGTGACCTCTGGCTGTGGCATACAAGTTCCTCTTCTGGTGCATTTTCTTCAATGTTGATGCCATCTGTCAATTCTTCCCACTGGTAAATCTTTTCAACTCAAGATGCCACCGACTTTGACTCATGGCCAGACACGCCACACAGACATAACATAAATCCAGAGTCTGTGTACACATTTGTGTGGTTTCTTTTGTTGTGTTTTTCTGGTAGAGAGGCTACGTCTGTCTGCCTTCAAGGACCCGACTCAGCATCGCTATGACGATACCTGGAATAACTTCAACTTGTAGCCATTTGTGCAGTTGCATGAGAAAGGTCAAATGCAGAAACCTGCATTGAGTTGATTAAATGTTATAGCAGCGGAGACAAAATTACCCCCAAAGACCTTAAACATTGGTTTAAAAATGGTCTGCTTATCAAATGGTGCCCAAACATGCGGCCTATTTAAGAAATCAGGAAACCATAAAGGTATATGATGAAGATATAATATATCATGATACCCAGATACATTAAAGTGGAACTCCACCAATTGTAAACGTCAAAGTATTTTTACTCCCCACAACATGGGGAGCTTTACTACTTATTTGAGAAAAAGTTTTTTGTGGCTTCAGAGGGATTTACTCAAAGTCAAATCAAGATCTCTGGTCCTGCTTTTGTATTTAACTCACCACCATTGGAGGATGTGCGATGCTAAAACAGTGGAGTACTCTTTTAATGGCTTCTCACCTCTCCTGCAGTCCTGTCTCGTGCAATTCAGTTGGCTTGATGGAGACAACATTTAAAACCATGTTGTGAAGTCTTAAAGCTTTCAAAGGCTTTTTAGGTCACTCCAATGTCACTCCAATGAAACCACTCATTGAACCCTGAGTGGCTCGCTGTGGACTATAGTGGAGAAGTATCACTGTGCTGTTAGATTCTCACAGCCAACATGTGAAGTAACCCACAGCTTCTTGAAACACGTATGAATAAAGTATGATGAAGAGGAGGGCAGTAAAGGAGAACGTGTGTGTGCGCATGCATGTGTATAACCCTCTATTGCTCTGATCATACTTCTGCATTTAACTCTGAGCGAACTATGACCAGGTTCCTCCACAACTGCCCTCTAAAGTGAAGGGAGGAACCGACCAAGAGACAGAGGGATATGAAAGTGGATGAAAAGTGACAGATTGAGAGTGAGAGAAGGAAAGTGTTGAACGAATAGAAGACACCAAATAGCTCTTTGCAGGGATGAGTGTCTGCAGACACGAGTGCCCTCAATCCACTGCTTTCTACCCATTAATACAGTGCATACCTGAGCGATGCACAGTTGTACTCTGCTGGTCCACTTACATTTTCTAAATCTGAAATCAACAATCAAACAGTAACATTGTTATTAAAATACTAAGTACTTCTTTCTGTTCATAAGGCTCAGGTTTTGACTGATTTTAACCCCTTTTTAATATTCACAATATAGCAAAATAGTTTATTTTTTGTATGAAGAAAAAAGAAATGAAGCCTATGTAATTAATTTAACATTTGAACATAAAAAAGTAAAAGCCGCATCTTCTAGTTGATAACATTGTCATAATTATATTTGTGTTTAAAGGACCGTATTCTTCGCCATTCATAAGCATGAAATTGAATTAAGGTTGCATCCGACTTTGGTCACGACTTATTGGAGTGGCGGCTGACAGAACAAGAGCCTGCACATTAATAAAGAAGGCTTTTATTAGACGTTGCCTTGTGTATGCTCTTTAATCGTCTGTCTCAGTAATGACTTCAAACCAACAAGAAACAAAGTTACAGAGAGGAAAGACGTTTGTTAATTGAGGACGGAGGGAAAGGTTCAAATTTAGACTCCGTAGTATCAGCAGCGTGTATATTGTTACATTATAATGTAATATAATATAATATAATGATGTATCTGTGTTGTCTCTCTGGTCCGGTTAAGAAAGCAGCCTGTACTATTTATAGTGTCTGATTTAATTATGTGAGCATGTGAAAGACGAGATGGAATTTCCTCAGCTTTAGATTCAGCACATTTTTAAAGATGTTTTGAGGTTTCTCTGAAGACTCTTGATGTGAAATATTTTGTTTACTTGTTGCATTCTCATTGCTATTTGCTTTTATGAAGGGTTTTAAAATGTAATTTTACCGGAAGTGAAAACCATTATTATATTACCTACCTTTATAAATATGAATGGGTGCATTTGAAAAGGGGCCAACTCGGGTTGATTCCTGTCCTGCTGAGGTACGATTGTGTGCTTCCACAATGACCAGCTGCATTGCAGCCTCCTGGGAGCACTTGTCCCACAGTGTACAGCCCTCGAACATCAACATCCCGCATGTTGTCATTTTGCAGTCCAAAGCTGCAGGATGGTGTAAAGTAGGAGTAGCAACAGCATACATGCTGGCTTAAATATGTCTTTATTTAGCAGCTCTATTGTTTACAAGTGAAGACTGGGCTCTATATTGACTGAGCACATTGTTTATGACAAAACAAAAGCTAATCTGATTGAATTACAGTGCTGACAGTCAAACACTGGACTGTTGACTTGATAATGTTCGTCATCGTGTTGGTAAACTATTTTGGGCGTCCATATTGTGAAGCAGAGAGTCGGCAAACACCCGTGTGTGTGTGTGTGTGTGTGTGTGTGTGTGTGTGTGTGTGTGTGTGTGTGTGTGTGTGTGTGTGTGTGTGTGTGTGTGTGTGTGTGTGTGTGTGGTGTGTGTGTGTGTGTGTGTGTGTGTGTGTGTGTGTGTGTGTGTGTGTGTGTGTGTGTGTGTGTGTGGTGTGTCAGATCCCAGTCCCTGCGTTGAGTAAGCAGCTCAAATCCAGGCCGAAAATATCCCTTGTCAAAGTGCCCACAGGGTACACGTCCCTCTTTACTTCCTGTTGAGGACTTGCAATAATATTTACCCAGCATGCATCTCTGGTGACAGGCCTCAATCTACCACACATCGCTTAAAGTAAACAGGAGGAGATGAGAGTGTGTTGTGTAGAAGAAGAAAACGATGTGAAGGCGAGGGCACAACAGGAGAGGAGAGACAGGTGTGATTACAATGTCTCTGGTTTGATTCCAGCGGGAGAGCTTTGTTGCATGTCACTCTCGTTCCTCTCTCCCCGTTGTTCCTGTCAATCTCTTCTGCATACTTTTAATTGAAGACAAAACATGCTGACCAAATATCGACAAAAAAAATAAAAGGAGGGGAGAAGCAAAGACAAACTGCAATATTTTCATCTCAAAGATAGGAAGGTTCCGCTTGAAAGTAGATTCAACATAAAAATGTGGAGAGCAGCACTCTCAATTCTCCAACTCTCAGCAAGTAAAAATGGACATCATCTCCCTCGCACTGCTTAAAAGATAAGGCTGGTGGTATTCCCAAGTTTCTCCCATGAAAAGACAAAAGAAAAACATTTGAATTTACCTTCCCTACCTTATTATTTACATAGACCTCCATTGTTGTCTGAAGCTGAAAAGAGTCCTAACAAATACACTATTTACTGTTGTTAGAGTAACATTGCAAAACAATTACTGAAGAAATTTTTCAAAACTACTATTTTTTAAATGAATATAAATATGTGTGACCCCGGGGGAACCAATGGGCTGCACTCCCCCATTGTTGGCTATGGTCTTCAAGGGATTTTGCTGAAAATATCCTGTTTAATCTGTAACTTTTCCAAGGCTGTCATGGCTATAACATTTAAAAAAAGTTTCACTCTGACAGCATAGAACAAACAAGCTAATTTGAACTGGGATTTTACATTAAGCAGCAATATATCCCCGTGTTTTGTCATTCGGCTTTTGGGGCTCGACAATGAGGAGTTCAAAGCACCGTCCTTCACTCACTGAGCAGGTGGAAATGCCAGCAGGTGGAGGGGGAGATTGGGAGTGTGTTAAAATGCCAGTTGGCTGGGAATTTTTTATGATTTTTTGTCCCTTCTCCAAGACAGACAGAGGAGCACACCTCACCAAGCAAACCTTGATATTAATCAATAATTATTTTCAAGCCTTTGTTTATGCAATATCATTGATACAGGAGTAAAGACTGAATCATTAACACGCAAGCTGAGTTTTAATGAATGCTTCAATTCTACACACAACCGATAGTACTGACAGTGACTCTCGTTAAGGAAAAACAAGCTTTCACAAGCTTTTACTCTAACGGCTCCTTAATCACAGTGAAATTCTAAGCAGACCCAGAAGCTTTTCTGAAATCATTTTCTACCACTGGTCTCTGAAGACTGCTGAGTTCACCAAAGGGTGAAGTTGGAGAAGATCAGTGACTACTGTTTGTCTTTGCGACACAGACATTTTACGTTTTTGTGGATATTGAGTAGAAAGAGACAAACAAAAGTGCAGAGTAAGAGGCGAGCAAACCAGATGTGAGACCCAGGGCCAGGAATACCTGCTGTGCACCTCATCCGCCTGCTGTGAGACAGGATCGATGCATTTTTAATGTCGCCAGTGTAAATGCGTGTTTTAGTCGACAGCACTGTTGGATTACACACCACATTACATATGGATCAGTCAATTAGAGGCCAAGTGGCACACAGCCATGCATTTTAATGACTTGAAATGATCGGCAAGTTTAACGGAGATGTGTAAAGATGTAAGGTTTTTTTGGACCTCTGGAGAACGCTCTACGTCCCCGATGCTGGAGGAATTTAGTTATGCAGTAAATTGGATCTTCTTTTTGTATATCTCCCTCTTTATGGAGACAACTCAATATATCCCTCAGTGAAAATGTGAGCCAATGAGAAAAAAAAAGAAAGAAGCGTGAGTGAAATTCACTGAATTGAAATAAATTCGATTACCCAGATGTTATCCCACTTTAAGTATTCCAACAAGGACCCTTCAAATTGAAGTTGGAACTAAATTGCTTTTTATAAATGCTCCCCCAACACCATCCCCTTTTATTTATCCCCCTCTTTTTACTTTATTTTTCGGGTTTACAAGTTTCCATTTATTACTTCCTAGTTGGTAACAATGCACAGCTTCAAAGCAGTGAAACAGAGAGCACTTATTACCTCTGCAGACAGCTGGAAACATCTCTAATTGCTACTGTTTTACCGAGTGGGAGCAGACTGAGCACAGACAAACAAACCTAGTCCCGGATGTACTGTGCCATTATCTTGTCGTTTATTTTCAGTAATGTACAACCTGACAGCGTGTGTGTGTTTGTGTGTGTGTGTGTGTGTGTGTGCGTGTGTGTGCGTGTGCGTGTGTGTGTGCGCGCGTGTGTGTGCGCGCACGTACGTGTGCGCGCGTGGTTTACGCAGGCAGCTGATATAAAAACGATTCTGAACTCTCTTCGACATATAGTCATATATACTTTTCTTATTTTGAATTGGTCTCCTTGCTGACGTATTGCACCACACACTCGTTCTACAGCCTTAAGGCCGTCAGTGCAGCTCTCCAGTAGAAATCAAATTTGGCATGTTCTCTGAGGGCTGCTAGCAAATACCACTATGACTGTGACTGCAGGTCTATTCATTTCAAGGAAACTCTGCAACGGGAATAATCTTCAGTGGTGGAAGAAGTAGAGTATTACTTAAGTCCTGCATTCTGACTTATGCAAAAGTGCAGTAGTAGTATTAGAAGCAAATAGTACTGCATTGTCAAAAGTGTAGTGCAGAAGGATTTCTTTTATACTGTTTAATTATTATGTATATTGTAATTTTGCTTTGTTATTCTTAAATTTAGAACAAAGCGTCACGTTTTAAAAACTGATCTTGTGTTTTGTTTGTAAAATCTTAATCAGCAAAGGATTTAGTCACTAAAACTGTCAGATAAATTGTAGTAGAACAATATTAACAATAACAATATTTATCTCTCCTCTTCTCAGAAGTATTTAGCAGCATACGATACATATACAAAGATTTAAAAAAAGATAATACTTAAGTATAGTACTTAAGTCAATGTACTTTCCACCACTGATGAGTTTGTGACTCATTTTGGGTGTTTGCACATTCCTCAAAACAGGAAGTAAAAATGATACTTAATACAAATAACCAGCCCACAACATCACATGACAGATGATGTTGAGCAGTTGCAAACAATTATGGCTTGAGGTTTATGTGAATAGTGCGAACAGTGTGGCAACTAAAAGCAAGTGCAACAGTAATTCAAGTGGTGCATCTTCCATTTTGCAAACCTCGAAGTTCAGTTTTATTTTGAGTATTCTGTATTCTACCAGCTTCATGTGTATATATACATTTATTCCTACATACGAAGATTGCACCATTTAAACCCACGCTCATAATGCATGACTTTTTCCATTTACAAGATTCCTGCTGACGTTGGTTCAAAACATTTCCACTTGGCCATTTACTATACTGTATGTCTGCTTGTGTGTAGGCCGGAGTTGATGTGCTGTGTGTGTGTCTGCTTGCCCTCTACCGTCACATGTGCCTCCCCTTCCCCAACCTCGGGCACAGCCTGGCTCTCAGGAGTCATCCCCTGGAAAGGCATGACTGAGCCCCAGTGTTTGGAAATGGCTGCGCTGGCAGCGATAAGCAGTTCAAAGAAGAGAGCGCATTAATGTAATTGGCTGCCAGCAGCACATTGGCCTCGTCGTCTCATATGCACACGCACTACGCGGATTATTGGAGAGGGAGAGAGGAGAGAGGATGAGAATGAGAGACGGGTGGGGGGATGGATGGATGAAGGGAAGGGAAGGGCAGATAGAGGGAGGGGAGGAGGAATCGGAATCGTCATTGTGTCGCTCATTAAGCTGTGGGAGGCTCAGGGAGGCTGAGAGATGAGATGAGAGGTGTCAGAGTTAAATGTCAGGTCTGGAAGGGACGTGGCTAACCTCCATGAAGCCTACACACACATACACACACATACACACACACACACACGCACACACATGGACAAATAGAGGGGCTCCTTTGCTGAATCTTCGGCATCATATTATCCCCTCAACTTCTCTCCTCGCTCCCTAACTCCACTCTCTCTCTCTCTCTGTGCCACCTACTATTACCCACTCAATTCCCCCCCCCCCCATTACACCCAAATTACTGGTGTCATTGCAAATTGGATTGTTGCAACCAGATAGCAGCATTTCCACTGAATAGCCTCAGCAGCTACCTACTGCAGTGGAAGTGAAGGCTAATTTCCAAGTCTGTGTGATGGAAGGCAGAAGGCGCTGAGGAAAATGCCGGGTGGCTTCCTCCACTGTTATAAAATGTTTTCACCAAAGGCTGCGAGAGGCTTTGAAGTTTAGACTCTCGCCCTTGTATCTCAAACATTCTCCTTTTCTGTCTCTCTCTGTGAGTTTCTCTGCGAGCACTTCTCACCCCACTTCTATTTGTTTTCGTCTTTTGCTGCCGCTCTTAGTTAAAATCTTGCTTTCATTTTTATTCTCACTCTCAGCTCTTTCACATTCTGATCTTGTGTTATCTGTTTGACTTTTTACACCTAAACAATATCCAGGGATGACAAACAAAACATATTTTTTAAATGAATTGAAATTGGGAAATGTTATATTTTTTTACCTTGAGTGTGTGATACATAAAGAAGAAGCTACAGAGCTTGTACATATATATCTGTTTTGTCTCCATATATTGTTTCATCATGTAACAGTTGTTATGCCTTTCACGGAGAACCCTTTGTGAACTCGTTGATGATGATTTTGATGTTATCATTATCATTAGCAACATTAGCTGCTAACACACAGTAATAGGCCCTTGAAAGCATAACATTTCTTTGTAGGTCAACCCTTCAAGTTAGATCCAAAAACGGCCCACAAGAAGCTGCGTCTGTCCAACGACTGTCTGACCATGGAGAAGGACGAGAGCTCGCTGAAGAAGAGCCACACCCCGGAGCGCTTCAGCAGCACGGGCTCCTATGGGGCAGCTGGTAACGTCTTCATTGACAGTGGGTGCCACTACTGGGAGGTGCTGCTGGGAGCCTCCACATGGTAAGAAACACACATGTAAAAGACTGCATCATATAAACCAGCAAGGAGGCTCGATAAACCAAAATATCTTTCTCTATGGAGTTTAAATCTGGGCTGTTGTGCAAACCCAAACAAAACAGACACACTTACTGCACACAGTGTATACTCTTGTCCTATTTATATTCTTTTCACTAATTGGCTCTGAAGTAGACCTTTTCATGCAGGAAAGACCCAAAGGGCCCGTGCCTATATTGTGTGTCCTCAGCATGAGGTAGCTTGACTGTGCAAGTAAAGTCATTAAGGACGACTTTGGTTTCAGATCACTAATATATTCCAAAATGTTCCTTCCCTGCAGGTATGCCATCGGCGTGGCTTACAAATCAGCCCCAAAAAACGAATGGAGTGGCAAGAACTCGTCTTCATGGGTGTTCTCGCGCTGCAACAACAACTTTATGGTGCGCCATGATGGCAAGGAGATGCTGGTGGAGGCAAGCCTGCAGCTGAGGCGGCTGGGAGTCCTGCTGGACTACGACAACAACTCCCTGACCTTCTATGATGCCATGAACTCCCAGCACATTCACACCTTTGAAGTCTCCTTCCTCCTGCCCGTTGTACCCACTTTCATGATCTGGAACAAGTCAGTCATGATACTATCAGGTCTCCCCGTCCCCGACTTTGTCGACGGTGTGGCCTCAGATCTGCAAGAGCAGCAACAGCAGCAGATGGGCCTGTGCCGGCAAGAGTCACCATACTTGACCGGGATGAAGACCTGCCACTGAAAAGGCTCACGAATGCCGAGCAGAGTCCGCTCAGCCCCGGTGACTGAAGGTTGATGGGAGCTGAAAGACATTGCCAGTGGGACTGAGTTCTGGTCTATCCTCTGCATTAAGAGCAGACCAGTAACTTTCTTGTGAATTTAGAAAGTGTTGGAGGTATACACACCAGTCTGGAAAGATGTCAGTCCTGTTAGTTTGTAGCCATCCAATGCTTTGCAAATCCATCAGTGAATAGGAGCACGATCTCTTGACTACAACTGTCAGTAGACCTTAAATTCATCTGAGGCCCTGGAGTCACTGAGGGCAGGGCTGGACATCTGGTTTAATGTTTAATATTTAACGTCTTCCTTTTTGATTTATCTTCCTCCTGATCTGATCCCAGCCGTCAGCCATTTATTTAGAGTTTGAAGTTATAACATATGATCAAATCACACCTGTGGTAGATTAAAAACACAGCAGAATTCAGAGGCAGCAACAACAAGAAAAAACAGTGAAGAATCCTCAGACTACAGATTTGTTGCTTTTATTTTAAATGTTCCATATATCAAGTGAACTAAATCTGACAAAAGCTAAATTAAACTGTAAATTAATTTGCAGCTAAAGGAATAGTTTTAAATTAAATAATTTTTTTTGCGAGTTAAATGAGCCAGGCCAGATGTTTTCCCACCTTTTGTTCTAATCTGAACGAACCATCTGCTACTTGTATAACTTCATATTTAGCACACAAACATGAGAGTGTAATCATTCTTCCAATCTAACTCCCAGAAAGCAAGCGTATGTCCTGTAACATTTCTTCCTTTGAATATTGATGTGCCTTCTTTGACTCCACTTTATCAAGAGAACTACATGCCGCCATCTTGCTCATGCTAATACATGCTAGCTGTGGACTTTTGTTTTGCATCACATGTCTTCTCATGTGTCGTAGCCTCAGTAGCTGTAAGTGGTCATTGCTAAAGTCTTTTCCTTGATCTTCCTCCAGGATTTGATTCGGCAGTCTTTGTTTTGGCTGGTTGTAGCTTCCAGATATTATATGATCACAGGGATTTGAATCATGTGACTACTCAACTTGTATAATAAGAGGTTTATTGAATATTCAAGAAACAAAAGTTATTTATGACAAAAAAAAGAGGATCTCAACATATTATTGATGCACTTTTTAATGAACACTATATCCCCTCTAAAGTAGATTGAGCTGAGTGACAGGGGTGTAATGGGGAGGAAAGTGACAACTAGACTACTGCTGGTTGTGTTCACTCTGGAAAATTCTGCATCACCTTATTTTCGTACTCGTATATATAAAAAAATGATCAATTATGGTAAATAATTGATTATGGGTACTGGATGTCAACCATTATAAAGTATTGCAATAAAATACAGTTACATTTTTTTGTTGTTGTCTAGTTGTAAATTTCCACAATAATCTGTGTATCAATTCTTCTTTTCACATTCGATAGAAATCCAAAATCGTTTCAATTTCCAATTTTGGAAAAGAACAATTGATACACAGATTCAGAAGCCCCTGCTGTAAAGTTAGAAAGGTGTTTTCACTGTGCTTTGAACACAAACAGGGACTTTCCCTCCCCATGGCTCTTTTCAATAGCATATAGTGACTTTATCTTGTTTAGAAAAGGGATATGATTATGATGTTCATGCGCTTTGTTATCATGTTGAAATATGATAAACTAATAGTTTTCTTTTTTTAAAGTCACTGTTTTCAACTAATCAGGGAAGGAGGGGGTTAACACTTTAACTTGCTGTCTGTCGCAATGTCATGGCATGATTGTGTTTTCCTCTGTGATTTGTTAACACACACACACACACACACACACACACATACACACACCGACCTACACACACGTCATGTTTAGGTTGGCCTTGTTGTGATAAATGCATGAAACATTGTCGGATGCCACACCGGTTCACTGGGTAATTTAAGTAGCTCTTTCAAGTTCAATCTTGTTTTTTCATCAGAGACTAACACATCTGCATATTTGCTTCCAGCTGACTTGACCTCTTGTTGTCACCCATCACTATTCAGATAGAAGCTGTAGCTGGATCCATTGTTTGCTTTTTATTGGGATTTGAAGGCCTAGTGTGGGTGACAGTTTTTCTCTGGTTTGATATTCAGGTAGTGGCTCCAATTCAGACAATCAAATATGTACTATAGTTTATGCAGACTTCAGAGAGTGTGTAGCAGAAACAGTAAGGAGGGATTGTGACAGTGACACTTGAGGTTGTGTTTAAAAAAAAATAAAAGCAGATTACAAACCATCTTGTTAGATTTGACAACTCACAGCCATGTTCACTCTTTTTACACATCACCAGGTATATACTTAATGTTGAATGTCAATGTAACATTTGTATTTCAAGCTATGATTTGCTCGTCCTTGAAAACACCCACTGATTTCAACCATTTGCTAGTAACTATGGTTACGTATTGACGAGTTCAGGCAAAGATCCAGTAATGTAAAACTCTCAGCTATGGAGAGATAGTGAAAACCTGACATGTTGTGTCCTCTCAGTGCATCTTTCAACCTGCAGGGAGTCTGTGTGATGATGCGTCAGCCATTATTGTTTGATGGAGATATTGATTGCATGACCGCTGCAGGCAACATAGATGATCAATGCTGTAAGAGCTTTGATATGAGGAGTGGTTTATCTTTGTTTCTGTCAGGCCGGTTAGTGACCTGACTGCTAGATATCCACCCATCTTGTGGAGGCCTGTCGGTCACAGGCTCCAAACGATCATGTGTAGGTTTGTGATCCAGACTGACAAGCTCAACTCATCTGTTCAGGGGTGCTTGGCTGGGTCACTGCATGATTACGTGACCTTGCAGCAGGTTCATAACTCTTTCCTCATCTTCACGATGGGGTTTCTTATCTTGCGTCAAGCATATTCTCTCTTCTTTTTTGTAAAAAAAAAAAAAAAAACATTGACAAGAACACGTAAAACAAAGTGTTCATTCTCATGAATATCATATACTTTGCAGTGCTTTTTCTTTTATTGTGCCACAAGTCAATACAGTAAAATATATGCAGCGAATGATTTTCAATAGCTACCCACTCCTTGTAGTGCAGTGTAAAACCTTAGAGACAATGCAATAGATTCTCCGTTTTGCTTTTTTGTTTGTTGTAATTTGGGAAATTATTTTTTTACAACTCATGAGAAACGCGCTCCTCTCCCTTTTGGCATTTGGACTTGATAAACAGCACAAAAAGGCAGCGCTTGCATTCATGCAAGGCTTTCTGTTTCCATAGATATAAGAGATAATTTTAGCAGAGAGGAATGTAAATCATAGGGGGAAATATATATTATATAAAGTTGTATAATATACAAAATATATATGAACCAATGTTATTTATGTGAATTTAAGTCCAATTAAAGTCTGATCCCAAATGTGTTGGAGTCACGTTTCTTTTTCTCAGCTGTGTCTAAAAGTTCTTCCTTTGAGATATTGATGTTTTTATACTCGTGAAAATACACAAATCTTTAAAAGAAAATCTCCTTTTGAGAGGAATGTCATACGTGATCAGTGCCTCTTGATCTCTGGTGTGTAGTGTTGCAGCCCAAAGCTTCCAAAACGGCTGATCCTTGGAATGGTGAAAGGGAGAGTAAGGCTGTAGGCTGGCAGGTCATCCAAAGCTCAGGGTTGGGTTAGTAGGACCATGTCCTCTTAGGCCTCGTCTGTCATCACTGGCACGAGAGCCTCATTACTACAACATAGTACTGTGGTGCATGAGTCCCAACACTGCCTGCAAGCATGGCACTAACACACGCTGACCCTGAAATGAGGAACAATATGTTCATGTATTCATGTGAGGCAGGAAACCATGCAGGGGAACCTCAGTCGCTAAAACCTTGAAAGAATATAGCGATCGGCATATAATATGTGTGTGAATACGGAAACATACACATAATATAGTGCTATTGTGTATTTGTTTTTGGGCCCTGCAGTGTAGACCATATCAACTGCAACATACCTGTTGTGCACCTGACCCGACACTAATGCCCCAGCTGAAAAGATGAATGAACTCCCTCGGGGATCAATATGACATCGCACTCATCTTCATGACCTTGGATGGTCTGTGCAACTCTGTGCACATGTCTTACCCTGAAGCTAGAAAATGTGCCCAAACAAACTGGTAGTGCAAAAACAATTCAGTGCACACAAGGCAAAATATGCTAATGCTTTATTTCATGGGTGTTCATTTCAAGTCATTTCCAAGTACTTTCTTAGAAATAACTATGTAATTTGTTTCTAATTATGGCTAAAATATAGAGAGAGTTCATTGGATGCCCTTCCAACTCATTAATTCCAGTAAATTAAAAGATAACATACCCTCGATTCTTTTAGTCGGTGCGCAGAAGGTCAGCTGAACATGGGAAATGTGATAATTGTCTGCGGGTAAACATAGAGTTCAACATAATTAATGATAAATTATTATTAATTATGATACGGGTAGATGAAATCAAGCATTCTGATTGGTTGAGAGTGAGTCACGGGGTGTACTGTATTGAGCCAGAATGTACTGTACACCTGTTTACATTTATCTGAGCGTTCCATATCAGTGCGCACTCAAAATAACAGGTAGATTTTGCGCGACCGTTAGTTTCATTTCAAGCAATCACTGCCTGCGCAGCACCTTGGTGCAAACTCTCTAATGCTGGTTGGAGGCACGACAAATCATGTCAGTGAGTGGACATGAATCCGAAAACTCCCTTCAAAGCTACTGGGCACCAAATCTAAATGAAAGACAGAGTTAGAGTGATATCCTTGCTGGAGAAGGCACTTCAACACCGAGCCACCGGCAAAGAGAGCAAGAAGTGGTCGGAAGAGATATCATCAGAGACGAAGGGGACATGAGCAACGTTTTCCACGGATGCACAAGTAATGGAGATATTCACATTTTTTGTTTATATATATATATATATATATATATATATATATATATATATATATATATTTATAATGTAATTGTTTTTCACAAATACACTACATGTATTATAATTATTTTTCGTTATCCATTCACATCGCATGTTAATGGTCACGCGGGCCGTGTGGCCAATCACAACGTCAAGGTATCTCGAAGGCCCTCTCAAGTATTTTAAATGGGCATGTCTTCCATAGGAATACTTCCAAGGGCATATTCATATTTGTGTTGCGCTTCATGTAACATTTTATTTCACTTGTCAAATATGAGGTGTTTACACGAAACAAATAGTAACCTGTATCTGTGGCGTCATATTGAAGTGATTAGGGTGTTTAGCTATAGTCGAGACGGCACATAAGGCCTGGGTCCGAAATGCACGGCCCGCCACTGCATGATGCATATTTTACACTTATTTAGCAACCTAACAACTATTGACATAACAATGAAGGGCTGAGGGAAATCCAATTTCAATCCATTACCTGCCTGCCTTCAGTCAACACTTGACAACTCTGTGTGGGGCCACTTTTCAGACCGGGAATTTCAGGCTCAAGACCAGACCACTTTTTCCATGGTAGTGGAAATTGGATAAATGAAGCAACAGTTCAGCTCTTACTATCCTGTAGTTTTTTTAAATTAATACCATGGTCCAACAAATAATGTAAAGGTTAAATACAACAATAATAATCCACTCAAGATGAGAAGTTAACAACAAATAATCCACTATTCCACAAGGATAGGTTGATAAATTAACAAAAGCAGAAATAAATAAATAAAACATTTGAAACATATCCCACTCTTCAACAAAGAGGCATATTGAACTAATGTTTAAAGTTCAACTCACAGTACAGTATACTTCTTATAGTCTTATCTGCTGCTCCGAAGCTACATATTACTGCATACTTCAATATCAATATTAAATATCAATATTTGCATAATATTTGCAAAGTCTATGGATCGCCATATTTTGGGTGAGATAAAAAGGCTAATATTTTAATTCAATTTAATATTTTGCTTGGGAATAGGTTGACAATGCTACAACGCTATTAATCAAGGCTACAACGTTAGCCGAATAGTTACGTTGCTAATCATTAGGCCTTTGTCTCTCTTTACCAGTTGCCACTTGTGTTTGTCCTCTTGAAAATAAATCAGTAAGCTTGGCACATTGGGCAGCATCCTTCTCCAATGCCTTTCTTTTTTTCAACCTGGCTTTTTCAGCCCCTCCTGCCCTCTTCCTCCCGTCCATCCTCCCTGACGCGTATCGCTGCGGTCGGGCCGGCCCAGCTATCCGTAGCCTATCTGAGAAAACCTTTTGGAAAAGACGGGCTACGGACCGAACCGACTCTATTTGGGAGCGGTGAACTTCCTCGCATGGTACAACCCATGCAGATACTTTCCACTTTAAGAGAAGACGAACTAACGTGACAAATGTCAACAAATAAATTTCTCGACCGGCCCAGAAGTGAAGCGGCCCACCGGGAACTCTCCCGATTACCCACCCCGGGCCTGACTCTGTCTGTTAGGTTAGAAGAGCAGTCATCTGGACACGAGTTGTTACTGGTTTAGGGACATTTAAAGCAGTAGTTTTACCCAATGTAGGTTTGCAATGATGGATTATCAACCGTATTGCCTCAACTTGGTCCAGTGCAGTCCACAATTAAAGAAGTGGGTCTGTGATTGGGGGCCGATGCACTTTGAAAGATTAGCTGGCATTTAAATGTGATGCTCACTCCGTCTCTGCTCCCTCACACTGCTAGCCGACTAGCAAGCCGCCGTTGGAGCAGCCCATAATTACATTTCTAATTGCAGAATAATTAGGACTGCCTGTGTAGCTCGTTAAGTCATTTGTCACCAAAGCTTCTAATGTGGTATACAACAACTCTCTAATTACACCAAAGAAAAGTCCACATGATGGGAGCATTTCATCTTAACCTGTGGCTTTCAGATTCACCCTATGAAGCATATTTCATCTATTCACATCTGGATTCCATTCTCCAAACCGCTTTTCCTATTTGGGGCTCGAGCCAATCCCAGCAGTCATTGGGAGACGGCAGGGTTCACCCCGGACAGGTCGCCAGTCTATCGCAGGGCCCATATAGAGACAGATAACCATTCACAATCACATTCACACCTACGGACAATTTAGAGTCCAATTAACCTGAGCTGCATGTCTTTGGACTGTTGGAGGAAGCCGGAGAACCCGGAGGGAACCCATGCTGCCACAGGGAGAATGCCTTCAATACCAGCAGGCTATGGATTAATGTAATGTTCTCCCCACTGGCCCCCTAAAAAAAAAAAAAGACAGTAGCTAACTCTACAACTCAGAATGCTGTTTTAGCAGAATCTTTTTTTATTTTCTCCCTTTCAGAAAATGCTTAATAGACATATCCCAGACTCCTCAGGTTCTCTGATGACTTTCTTTCAGTCCTTTGGCTGAGGAAAAGACATGCAAATGTTAAAATGAATAAATAAGTAGTACAATAAAAGCACAACAACAAAATAGAATTAAGGATCATATCTTTATGAAATGGTGAGGGTTAGCACTATTGTAACTCCACACAGTTATTTCATTGAGGAACGCTTCCTTTCGTTGAGGCCTTTTTCTCCCGTTTGTGACCAGATCTGACTGCAGATCTTCATCCAGCTCAAAATGTTTGAATGAGGACCGCGGTGGGAGAGCCAGCATGAACAGCAGAGCAGTTGAACCTGCAGCTGTTGAGGAGGATTTCGCGGTGCACAAGGCCGACGATGTCGTTCAGACAGGTGAGTGCGTTGACTGATTTCTTGTGGTAAAACTGTGCATTGTCTTATTTTTTTATGTTTGTTTTGTAGCTGCAGCCCTTGTTGAGTTTCTATTGTTTAATAGTATACATGTCCGTGTTTTCTGCTTTGGTGATGTTTTATTTATCTGTTGATTCTATAAGAAGCCTCGTTTTTTTTTAAATAAATGTATGTGGCTGATATTACTTGTTGAACCCGACCAGGTCCATAGTTCTTTTTATTTGTCATTGTCTGAGTTGTGTCCTCTTTTCTGGTCCATTTTAATAAGGCTTCATGGATGAGTAGTTGTATGTATTTAGAATCGATGATCAGTTGTACAACCAGGCTGCAGATGTGGGCGCTGTTCCACGTGTGTACACTTTGACATTTAATGCAATATATTGTGGAGCCTAAACATTTGATTTAATTCATCAGTCTTGTACATCATCACATAATATTTTTCTTGATGCCACTATGGCTTATATGCTCTCTGGTTTTGACTTTGACATTAGAACATGAAGTCGCTGTCGCAGATTCTCAGGCCTAGCTTGTTGGTATGAAATTATACTTTTTGATGGCTCATTCAAAGCATTAGCATTAGTATTTTTATTCCTTCCTCTTGGTGATGCAGAACTTAATATGTGGGGAAAGAAGTCTAGTGTTTCATTATCATTCATAGTGTGTCACTGTTTATTTGCCACGGGTTTCTCCCCAACATTAAAATAACTCATCACTACTTCCATTACAGTAATACTCGCCTATTCATAAAATCCAGCCAGATTTTTCATCAGCAAGGTGTCGAGGCAGTGAAGGTCTGTCAGAGCTACAAATGCACAGCTGGGCATAATGAACTACAAATCTGCATCGAGCTTCTGGCCCGGTTTCAGTGACGCACACCTGCTCCAGCTGCACTTACCCGCCCAGACTTGAGTGATATCCAAGAAAAGCATCATTTTATTAACATCTGCTTTGGAGGAAGTTATTTAAATCTGACTAAATTAGAAGCAGATCTGCTTTCAATTGGGAGTTTGACATATTGTGTAGGAGTGCAAGATGCGCAACTGTGCATTTGTTGGCTGTGTGTATTTATGTCTGCACGTGGGTGTCTGCACGTGTCTCGTCGTGTGCGTTTGTTTTCTTCCCTTGGCTACACTTTCGCCTACTTAACCTTTGCCTAAGACAATTATTCCAAAACGGAGGCTAAATGTTCCTCCCCGGCTTAGTCCATGCAGCATAAAAACAAAAGGAGCAGAAGCACACAATCAATCAAATCAAAGATAAGGAGTCCAGAGATTGCAAATCAGAGAGAAGTGATACAAATGAGTTGCCTTTGGACCTGTTGAGGTAGACACAGGCAGCCTTTACTTTTCCTGAGTGAGGATGAATTAGACCACTGTGGAGGAGAGCGCAAAGGCTCCCTGCCTGGGGCTTGATGGATGAGAGCTATGAACTCTGGGAAACGAGGATCTAAACAGGCTGTAGATCACTAGGCCCACTGGCTCCGTCTCTATTAGACACTGTCTGTTTCTCTCTCCCTCTCTGACGCAACCACACAGACACACACTAACACACCACACAGACACACACTAACACACCACACAGGCAATATCTAGATTAATCTCTGAGGGTGGAATCAATCAACCGGCCCGGTGGCGTCTCAGAGAGCCCTGGAGGCTTCATGGTGCTGCTGGAAGAGAGCGATATGTCCAGGTGCCTCAGAGAGATCTCGGCAGAAAATCTCTACCTTTCCATCTTTCCCGGTGGATATGACAGGGTGTTAGTTTCATCGAGATATTGTTGCTATCGCTGACACATTGATGAACAGTTTTGTGAGAAAACCCTTGGAATGGTATGGTCAGACTGGGTGTTAGTGGGGTCATTGGCTAAACCCCCGACCTGAACAGCAGGTATCAAGTCATAGCTCCACATTCCATAGTTTTCAGTCTTTCCTCGACCAAATACACAAGAGAAAAAGTGTAAGGAAGTGTAGCGTGTCCGGCTAATGGCTTACTGTGCCGACAGTTGAAAGTTTTACTTTAAACAGTTGGCATATCGTAAACTAAGTAGTTGGTTAGGTGGGCGGGGCACAGCTGATCATACCAGCCTGTGACAAAACCAGTGGACAGTACTGGTTAAATGAGAAGCATGCCTTCTGTTTGTACAGGTCTGTAATTAAGAACCCATGTTTATATAAACACAAAGAGCTACACAATCTGCTGGTTAATGTGTCACTGTTATGATTGTGAACCTCATTAAGTGATGTGCAAGAATAACATTACGTTCTAGAGAAGTTGTGCACTTCACTAATATTGTATGGGCTCTATAGGTTCATATGAGATGTCTGAAAAGAGATTTTAAAAAAGGATTCAGGTATCAGTTCCACTGGAAAACCTTTTCTAAAGAACTTATATGACCGGCGACCCGTGCTTGCAGTCGGTGTGCTGCATCATTTCTGACCAAGCATGAAACCGTCTTGAAGTAGTTTTGGTTTTGCCAGAGGGGGATGACTCTCGCAGAAACTCTTCATCATTCACTTTCACAGGTTAATGGATCAAGAAAACATACAATCTCACTGAGGAGTTGGAGATTAGGGTTTACAGTTCCTTTTACAATTGGTGGATAAAAATTGGTGAAGCCAGTTGTTATGCATGCGTTTCTGTACATCCTTGCAGATTTAGACAGTGACAGAAAATGAAATAATCTTTGTTGAAATAGCTTATTCACAGAGCGCTGAATGAAAATGTCAGAACTTCCCAGACAGTTTTGAAGAATAAATTCCCCTTGAGCCACTATGACGCAGGGAGTAAATGTGGACTGAGATCAGAGGTTTCGTGCAGGGAAGAGAGCTTTGTTGAAGCAGTTTTTACAGCAGTATACCTCCATGCAATGAGAAGCAGGCCCCCTTAAGATGGGCCTGTGAAGCCTACAAGCTCATGAACACAGTGTTATTGACTCCGCTATGATTGATTATCTCAACTCTCTGCATAATTTATTTTCTGGGGAGGGATCATAATCAAAAGTAAACGCAGCTTGATACACTTTGACACTTTGATCCACTCATATCTGATCCGTGCACCAAACCGCCATCTCGATGATCCCCTTTATTATCATTAATATCAAGCTGTCTCCTCTCTTGTCTGTCCTCGCTTTGGATAATTATCAAATGGAAGCTTATTAGCCGCAGATGGTTTCAGGTTGACATGTTGACTTAATTGGATACAGCTCATGATATAAATAACTGACCTTGACCCACGTGTGTGCTTTGTGTTAGAGATGTTGACTAATAGGGATGTGCTGCGAGGACAGAGGAATAATGATGAAGCACTACAGCCGTACATCCGTGGTTTCATCACAAGGCATTTGCCTTTGAAATGTTTCTCCGGTTTACTTGCGTCTAGAATCCAACATTTTAATCAGTTCAGCTATATACATCTCTCTTATAACACATATGGGAAATACGAATAGTAGTTATTTTTTAAAGCTGCTCCAATCAATATTTTTTTCATTACCAATGGATCAAATGACTCCGTTATTCCTGGGGTGTTGCTCCTACTGCAGGTGGACCTGCAGAGAAGTACACGCTTTGCTTTGTGTTCACAGCTTTATGTGTTGGTTCACTCTCACCAGCTTTGTTTCCAGATGTGGGCAGCTGTTTTCAGGGACAAAGCTCTGATAAAGCTGTTCGCTACCTGTCCACCACCATGCGGTAGACGGACAGCAATAGGAACCAGCTACTGGTCATCGTGGAGCATTTAGCAGCTAAGGAGACAGATATTTCCCTGAGGGGTTATTGACCACAATGCTTAGATTGCTTCGTGTCTCATCGACGTGGTTTGCTCATACGTGTGTCCTCTCTCTCAGATTGGAAGTAGCTCTGTTTGAGGTGATGGAGTTGGGTTTTTTGAGATGGTAGCTTACTTTGATTTTCAGAGGATCTGTCTCTGGGTAGAGGCTGTTCCCACTCGGGATCAGCATGTGCCAAGTGGACCTGGAACTAGATCGCTCTTTTAATCATGTGGAGGACAGAGGGAATTCCCCCAGCGCTGCTCTACTTACGCTGCATGGTTTGGGCTGTTTCAGTGGACATTGAGGAATTCTTTAAAGGTCACATTTTTCAATTGGGGTTATTTCCCATATAACTGCCACTGGTTTATAAGACGACCCCACACTTCACTTCCAACTTGTATTTAGAGATCTACTTATGCTCTAGTGGCTGTTGGCCTTTTTTATGAGGGAATTTATTGATTTATTCCCGCAAAATATTGCTCTGTATTTATTATAGCTGTAACCATCACCTTCTTGTTTGTGACACACTTTTCCACATTATGCCATAATATGTCCTGCATTAATCGTCAGGGTTAGCTCGTCGGTGAGAGTTATTCTGCGACTTTGATACATCTATTCAAGGATTGATAACAGAGGAGTTTGTACTGTGTCTTTCATTTCTCCAATGTTCTGTGTATTAATCTTTTTTTATTTTGTGTCAAACATTTTGATTAAGGGATGTATCTGTGGCTGGTCCAGCATGGCTCACTGACTGTAGTGCTGAGCTCAGTGTATCTCAGAGCCAGCTCGTCCGTCTTTTTGGGATTTGACTTTTCAAAGAGAATACGTTCTCGCTGTATACGTTGCTCTCTCTCTTTCATCAGTCACCACTGCCAACATGACGATATCATGGAACTAGTATTGCTGTTTGTCTGGAAAAAACTGTTTACACGATTCGGTCACTCCTAGATATTAAATGGACACATTCAGTGTGTGTGAGTGTCAGGTGGTGTACAACCTCTAAATAGTGTCACCTTGCCTACAGGGACTATATGTAAGAAAACTAGTAGTTTCAGGGTGTTGCCTCATCCGTAGTAAAAGCGATTGTCTCTCTGCTCAGTTGAGGTAATGCTCTGTCTGATTCTCTTTCTTACATGTCTTGTGTGGCCTCAAGGTTCAGCAGTTTGTTCTACCAACTCTGGGACGTTAATCCCAGCTGCCTCCCATCAGTTTGCTTGGCTGCTTGCTTGTCTTGTCAGACCTTCTCCCTCTTTCAGCACTCTGGAGCTCTTAAATTCTCTTTTGTTTCAACAAGACTGCAGATGGTTGATTGAAAATGCTGTAACCGGTTTCTTCTGATTGTCCACAGCAGTTGGCAGAGGAGGTGCTAGACAAAGTATAGCACTGCAGAAAACAATATGGAGTGCACAACATGCAGCAAAACAAAGACCCACTGAATTATCATACTGGACACATGCAAGTTTATACATCTGTGCACACTGAAAAAAAGTTAAATAGGATTCGCAAAGGTTGTCACAACTATGGACCTGAACCAAAATGCACGACTCGAGAGGCAAAGTTTCAAAATCAAAGTTTATTAAACTGGAAAAACAAACAGAAAACAAAGATGAACAAAGTAGCAAAATAACAAGATCTGGCAAATGGCAAATGGCATGGATTACGCTGGTTCTCTGGCACAAAGGACAAGACGAACGGGCCCAGGACAAAGGGAGACGCAGACAATAGATACATGGGGTGAGGGCACAGGTGGAAACAATCAGGGGCGAGGCAGACAATCAGACCAGGGGGAGGAGCAAGTTTGCCTGAAACGAGAGGAAAGTTAACTTTCAAAATAAAACAGGAAATCACGAGACAACATGGACACAAGACACACTGATTAAATTAACTTAAAGCGTTTCTTGGACATGACAAAGGTTTCTTCTATACAAATGAGCTATACAGATTAGATTAGATTTTAGTCCCTTTTTACTTCAGCGTGGTACATATCGAGTGTTGTGAGTGAGTGGATGAAGATTGAGTAACTTGTGTTCTGTAAATGCATTCATGTGTGCACAAATATTACTTTCTCTGCCACTTTCACTCATGCACTCCTAAAGGAAAAGTGATAGTGACATAATACATTTCCACGTTAATGCAGCCTTCAATATCCCTATTTAAACAATGCATTAAACAAACTGTATATTTTTCCACACAGTATAGCAAAGCACATATATCGTTGGATGGTGTGTGCATCAATCAATTCCCACAGGATGTAGAGGCTATTTCAGGAGAGGTCAGGTTAAAGGTTAAAGGTCCCCAAGGACACAAATTTCATGTTGTGATATGGAAAAATCATGCATACATGAAAGCTGCATTAGGAGAGGGGTGTGATATCTACTGCTAACTTTACATGAGAAAATGAAGCTTCCTGTACACGTGGTGGACAAAAGGCAAGTAGTCAAAAATTACATTTTCATCCTCGGTTTCAGTCCATTTAGCAGCAGACATTTCAGACCATCCACTGAAAACAAATCGAATGTAAATTTCTCAAAAAGAAGAGAGGGAAGTGACGCTAATAGCACAGCATTAAAGCTTGTAGTAAATGGAAAATTCTGAAAAATAATTTAAACACGTTGCTTTAAATGAATCCCCTTTGCAGACTTCCCATGGACGTAATGTAATTAATTCCTGAGCAGTCGAGGACCATTAACTTAATTATTGCATTCATGAGTGCAACATGTGCTGCAGAGCGAAGCGGCTTCGGGTGAGGTCACTTTTGATGCTCTTCCTCCCAGGGCCATACTAAGATGGGTCAGGTTTGCTTAGTGCTGTTATTACTCGTCATATGTGCATGTTTCTCTTCATGTAACAATCTAATGATCTTAACACGATGGAGGCCTATGCAGCAGCCCGAGGATGAGTACCCCCTCCCCCCCTCCTTCTGCATGCATCAATCATTCAAAATGCAACTGTATACATTCCAGGCTGTAAAATAATTCACAACCCAATGCCTCGAGGCCATGGTCCAGTCTTGCATGTTCACTGTATGCTGCTGCTGCTTCTTTGGGTTCATTTCCCTGTGGCAACACATTCCAAGACCTTCACTGTACCCCCACTGTGAGAAGTGCTTCTTATGCTGTATTCAGACAATAATTCATTTCATCTACCTCACTCTCCTCAGTATATCACACATCATGAATGTTCCCACTTCTCAAAAGGCTCCGTTTCTTTTACCAACCTTTATTGGTATTGATATTTTACTACTACATTGATTTGTAGATTGTTTTGTTTTGACTATTGCAAAATATTATGAACTAAAAGATAAACACACAGCAAGTGAGATCGCATAACTTAGACATCTAAAAATAATATATATATATATATATATATATACATATATATATATGTGTGTGTGTGTGTGTGTGTGTGTGTGTGTATATATATATATATTAATATTGTCCAGGAATGTTATAGGGAAGAAGTATAAGATCACATTCTTAATTGATGAGCTGACTTTTTAGTTTTTAAAGTAACTTTGAAACTTTGTAGATGTATATTCTGCATAATATTGCTGTAATATTATACATTCAGTCTTCATTTAACGGGCTTGAATTTTCTTTACGGATGATGAAGTCGTGCTCTAAAAACAACTGCAACTTACTAAGTGTAATTTGGCTTGCTGATTTGGCACATGCGTTCTTCTTCTTTAGAATATTTTAGGCTGATTGTACTCGACAAACACTCCAAGGAGTTGTAATGTTTCTACTGTCAGAGGACAAGCTCTGCAGGACAAGACGTGAAATCTAAAGTAGAGATGCACTTGATATCGGAGACGGTGCCCATGCTGAATCAAATAGCTGGATAGGGTATCAGTGACACCGGGGACGATCTATTCAGTTAAATTATATGTGCATATACTGTATACATTACATACTAGAATTGTCATTCCTGTTTAAGTTTTGACCAATTTGTTTCTGCTTTTAGAAAGGTTCCCACTGTAATTCCTGTACATTTTGAAAATCTTTTGGTCTACAATGAATTATGTTTCATCCAAAACGATTAAATACATTTATATCTGTGTATAGGTTTTGTATCACAAAGTTGAGAAAGCAATGTGTAAGTTAATGCTCATATATTGCACATAAAGAATGAACCCATTCACATCCTCACAGTGAGTGATGCAGCTTAATAATATAATGTACTATAACTAAAACCCAGGTATCGTATCAGGACTCATAAAAGTCAGATCGGTGCATCACTAACATAAAGTAAAGAGAGAAATTAAGAAAAAATGTCAAAGAGCTGCTGACCGCAAATAAGTTACTGAAAACTAAAAAGTTATTCCTGAAAACTAAAACCCTGCAGATGCAAAAACTAATGAATCTAATCAACTGGAAATAATGATCTGTGTACAACATCAGAAGCACTTACCTGCTTACCCGCCCACCTGTGTACCAAGTCTTCACACATCATATATCAAACCATCAAACCTGTTTATGGAGAACACCTGTAATGAAACTGTAATTACTTGCATCTACATTCACATGTTATGGATGGTTAGTAACTTCACAAATATGGGACAAACTGTCCCGAAGCTTCATTCTTGACCCACAAGTATGCAGAAATGATGCGACTGATGAATGAGTCGGGCAAACCCAGATAGCATGCAACATTAGCCCAAAGCAGAAGTGTTTACTTTGCCTCAAATAATGATTTATTGAATCGCTCTGTAGACGTCTGCAAGCATGGCGGAAAATCCTGAATAACACTCATACCTGTATTTGATTCAGAAGAAATGATTTTCCTCAATTTTAATGTGGATTCTTTGTCATACAGTCAAGCGGTTATCATGCCTCGTTATAAGCTGCACATACTTCACATTGTTCTGAGCATTTACCGATGTACTTTGTATCATTTTATGAGACCAAATGGTCTCATTAAAGGTAACAGCGTCAGTGTTTATATGTGCGTATGCGGCGTGTTGTGTGTACATGCCTTTGGTCCAGTTGCTCCTGACTGTGTAGTTTCACACATGCCAGAAGCATCACATGAGCTAACCCTGACGATTAATGCAGATCAGGACATATTATGGCATAATGTGGAAAAGTGTGTCACAAACAAGAAGGTGATGGTTACAGCTGTCAGCGGCGGTCTGAAAGTGAAGAGCAAGGAAAAGCTGAGTAAGAGAGAGAGATTAAAAAATGTTCCAGGGTTTAAAGACGGGGAGAGGCAGACAAATTAGGAAAAAGTGACGCACAAAATCCTTAAAACGCAGTCCGCCAATACAACACATATATATATATATGGCCCTCTGTTGTCATCTCTGCTGTGTCAATATTATTTCAGTATGAAGAGCCTCATAGCACAGATTGCAGGATTAAAAAGACCAGAGCTTTTTTGTGGGGGTTACAGCAGCAAGAGTTATGTGTAGGCACAAATCCATGTAGCAGTATATTTAAGTATCATCTCTAAATGGCAGGGTTGGGAAAGGAGGAAGGTATCAAGAAGTGTGGGTTCATGCAAACCTTAACTGAAAGGCACACCGCTGTTCTCTCTAACTGCGAGCGCCACAGGTTCACACATTAGAGAGAAAAGATCGAAAAGTGCGCTATATCTATTTTATGCGATTTGTTCTCGTCGTCTGCGGGTTGGCTCTCACCACATGCCTCCACATTAAGCTGATTGAGTTTACTCTGTGGATAGAAAAATGTGCTCAAAGGCATGCTTCAAAGGTCACAATGTTTGCTTCACTCTCTTTCACATTGTAGCTTTCGGGTGGCTCAAATCTCTGGCATCAGAACCATCGACGACCAGTCTAGAGATGCACACAAGCTGCGATCTAGTGTTTCTTGTGTTCAGTAAAACGTGTTTGGGGAGTTACATTTTGCATGTTGAGAAATTGGCATTTGGTTCTGTACCAGGATGCACTCCCATGAAGAACGGGTCTTGCTAGTTCTTTCACTTCCTGGCTCATAAACAAAAAGAGTAGCTGAAAAAAATGCAGCAAACATTTGTCCATGACATAACCTTGGATGGATCTTTATGGATTTCTTTATTTGCAAATGGGATCAAAATAAATTGTCTCTCGTTGTCTCTTACCGCACATATTTTTTCAGACATTAGGTCCCTTGGGGAACCCCAGAAGAAAAGGGACTTTATACATATAACATTATCTCTGAGCTTTTACTTGAATCTGAAACCTGCATTCTTTGTTCTTTGTCTTTGATCAGTAATCACACGTCTCTATAATCACGTCACATGTTTTTTGTTCTATTTTACACATTCTGGATTCATTCTTGAGATGCCAGGATGGCCGATGAATCTCATTGCACTGGCATCATTTTCCTATTTCATCATAGGCACACAGAAGTGTATAACAGGGCTGCAGAAGTTCATATGTAGGTTTATAGAATGCATTTGGTGTTTTTATATTTAGATGAGATGAAATGGACTCACACTGACCTCACAGAAAGGTTCAGCTTGGGCTTTAGACAGTGTGGACAGTAAATGTGTCACCTGGGGCCTGAAAGCAGCTTTAACACACTCTGAGCCTGAGTTGACTAACCCTTAGATGGAGAAACTCCCAGAACAGCTGTTCAGAGTTTGTTCAATCAACTGACCATGTTCACTCTTGTTAGGCTTGTGTGTGGCGAAGGCTTGTGAGACAACCGCTCTCTTTCTATCCATCCGACTGCTGGGATGCTGTTGCTTGTAGAGCTGCTGCGCTGAGCCAACGGGAACTTCCCTGGCAAACCAAACAGACTATATTGCTTTATTTCTCGTGTCCATTTCTTTGGGTTTGTGAAATGAAAGGAAAGGATTTGAAGGTTGTCTATCCACACAGGTACCCACATACTTATCCTCACATACTGTTTACACGCAATAATACCGTGCAGCTGTTCTCGTAAACCTTCAAAGATGCTTTAAGATCACCCAGCTCTCCAGCTCAGATCTCACTTAAGCCAACTTATTGACCTTCTTGCAGACAGGAGTTTGATCTTTGTGGAGGCTTTTCTGGTTTGTTTTGACATTGTCAGATGTCCTTCCTTTCTCTCTTCCTCATTTACTATCATTCCTTGCTGTCTGTCTCTCCTCTACTCTCATACATCCTTTTTATGACATACAGAAAACAGCTTCCGATGGGATTGGATGCTTGGACTGTCAGGGTTAGCGGGCTAGTGGAGGGGTGGAGGGAAGGAAACCACCTCGAGGGTACTGATCCCTGAGTCTGCAGGTGTCAGTTTAAGCATGAGGGAAAGCTCTGCCTCGTGCTGTTAGAGTGGAGAAGCAGGAGAGGCATCTTCCCTCTAGGCCCCGGAAATCAGTAGCAGCTTAAAAATGTCAGATCTCCATGTCCCCGGCTTTATGTTTTAATCCCAAAATGATTCATTAAAAGGTTATGTAGAAATACTAGACTTCAGAATTGCTGATGTACCGTGTTACTTTTCTTTTGAACTGTAAATTGGCTTTAATTTTAATAGTAAGATGCATGGCAATAAAGTTTGACCCAAACTGCCTGTTGAGTCCGGGTTTATTGAGGCGGCCCAGTCCAGTGGCTCTGCCATGAACCAGGCTTCAGTTTGTGGTTTCTAGATGTTTGTGGTTTCAGTCCCAATTTGAATCTTGGGCCAATGAACCCTTTATGCACTGTTACCGGGTGACTGTGGCTCAGTGGTAGAGCAGGGCCAATCAGAGGATTGGCGGTTCGATCCCCGGCTCCGCTTAACCCCAAATTGATCCTGTCTGTGGTGTATGAATGTGTTGAATGTTAATCCTGATGGGCAGGTGTCATCAGTGTGTGAATGATGAAGTACAGTCCATTTACCATTTAGAAATACCTACCACACTGCTGTCCTTTTTAATTATGGTAGCAGCACTACTGTAAGTGTGTCCGGGAGCAAAAGAGAGAGTGAGCATTTTATTTTTCAATCCACTATTTGTTGTTTAATGATATAGAAGTTCTGGGTCAGTGAGAAGTCAACACCACCAAGTCTGGAGGCAATATATTGTCATAAAACACAGAAATGCATGAGTCTGATGGGAGGAAATGTGATTAAATAAATTGCAGTTTCATAAATCTAAAAGATTTCATAGAGTCCTAAAAATTGATTTTCCCATTAAAGAACAGATTGCTTGTGGTCCTGCGCTGGTCCAAAGGTGGGAAATCCATCAAAACCTTCATCGCTACACTTTTGAGTACTGCAACTTTTTGTACTTGATTAAATGTATTTTCTTTTGAACCAAGTAGGAAGGCTGTGTCTGATAGTCATATTGTTATAAATAACGACATTAAAGCCGACCTGTACATTTGTATCATCTGTATGCAGACAGTTTCCATTCAGGGGGTAAACTTCATTCCTAAAAGTAAAACATGTATAAACCCATTGATTCATCTGAAAACAGGTTTGTATTTTATATTTTTTTGTAGATTATGTTTTGGGACTTTGGCCTTTTCTAATTGGATCAGCCGAAGATGGACAGGAACATAGAGAGGGTCATGCAGCACAGATTAGAACATGGTCTATGACGGCAGCACCCCAGATCTGAAATGTGAGTTATCTTACCAACTCTATGTGCACATTACATCACTACGCAAATTGAATACGTTTATTTTTTCAACAAATTATTCCCATTATTAATTAATACAATTGACAGATTCATATGCAATAGCATTTTTATAATAAAATATAATATATATGGTTTGGCTCACTGTAGTGCTTTAAAATAAACAATTGGAGGATTTAAGGTGAAATCTCTGTTGACGCCAGTATTGGGAATAAGGTGATGATGCTTTCTTGTTCCATTAACCCTGCATGAACCAGTTTCTCAAAACGTGTTTGCGATATTAATCTGTTTCCTTTTAATTATTTCTCAGGTGGTAGAATGACGATCTTGTAATGTTTGAAATGTGATTTTAAAGATGAGGTCAGCATGCAGAATGACAGCCAGGTTTGTGACCTGCAGACTGTTTTTTAGGTTATTTCCTAAGGCAATTTCAGTTTTATTTTTTGCCATCCAATAATAGCTCTATATCGCTTTCTCCCAATGACCTTAGCCCAATTGACAACCTGATGAATGGTGCCACCAACCTGTGTGTGTGTTGTCCACTTGTGAATGCTAAGATATGTTAGGATTATTTATAAGTAGTGTAAAATAATATAATGATGCATAATTAAAACTTTTTTTATCAATAAAATCATGTCTAATCATTTTAATTGTTGCATGTTTTTATGCAAATAACCACTATATATGAGCATAACAAAGTACAACGAAATATATAATAATAATAATAATAATAATAATAATAATAATAATAATAATAATAATAATAATAATAATAATAATAATAATAATCTGTAGCCTTGTTAACCATCGGTATTGTTGACAAAAAGCATGATCGGGCATCTCTAAATCAATATTTATTTATTTTTTCTACTAGACCAATCTATGACTCAAACATGTAAGACGGTCAGAACCAGGAGCCTTGTAAACTGTGCACCACTATTGGGATTTATGGGCTGGAAGTTCATTAGTTTTACACCACCTGCGCTTCGGCAGGTTCATTCTTAGAATTCCTCCAGGGCGACTCACGGGGTCTGCTACATTGTTTTCACTGGTGCAACCTGGTCTAATATTTGAAATACAGTAGCAGAAAAAGCAATTACCATGTCATCACACGAAGACAAAGGCGTAAAGTACACGGGGAATACACCCGGACAAACATGTTGGCAGTGTTTTCATCGATGTGACGCTTCTAAACCAATTTCATATTTGGCTCGTTTGCAGCATCGGTTAAAAAAAGATACGATGTTGACCAGAGATCTCAACCTCAAGCCCAGCTGTAATGGTGAGAACCATTTTGGATAGCACTAAAATCTAATGAAATACCTAATTTGTGAGTATAGCTGTTGTGTGAAATTAAAACAACAACTGTTTACGTATGTAGTTGATGATTGTGGTGGCGGGGAAGTGGTTAGGCTCAGCTGCGGAGGGGAGTGGGGGAGTGGCTCAGGTAACAGGTGCCGGGAAGAGGCCTAATTGGCCTCATCTGGAACTGATGAAATGGTTTGTGCCTCTTCTCTATATATTGAGTAGGGATGGAGGCGAGAGGAAGGAGAGAAAGAGGCAGAGACTGCTAGAGCACGGACAGCACAATAAAAGTATTGCAAACTGATACCTTGAGTGGGCTCGATCATTGGTGCTGTGGGGGAAACTCGGGAAGGTAACCCGCTCTTCTTACAATGATATTGTCAATATGAATGTTAGTCACCTGTGATAAATATGCTGTCATAGTCCGTTGGGATGTTTAGAAAGCAGCTCTCTTAGTTCTTCTAAAAAAAGCTAAGTTTCTGTTAGTAGGACAACCAGACCTCCATACATCCATATAGAGTGAAACCACAACTCAATGCCAAAATATACTTAACTCATTTACTTTGAGTCAAATTACATAAAAAACTTCTGAATTTAACCCAAACTATCTTTTCCTAAACCAAGTAGTTTTGTGGCCTAAACCTAACTAAGTAGTAACGTAACATACTTCTTGAAGTAATGTAACGTTGCCCTGCTCGTTGAAAAATTGCGCTAAAGGCCAGATGCTGTCAATCAAACATGAACACGTTTGTCCATCCGGCAACTGAGACAAATATATTTTTTTATCATTGACAATAAATTTAAGTCCAGGCATTGACATTATTTTTGACTGCAAAAAGGGATGTCTGAATATTAAGTCCAACTGTAATCACATCCATTCATTAGTAGTAGTAGTAGTAGTAGTAGTAGTAGTAGTAGTAGTAGTAGTAGTAGTAGTTACTTACTATATTATATTATAGAATTACTTCCTAAATTTAGAGACTTCTTCAGTCCATAAGAAAAGCTTTAAGAAAATATCACACCTCGTCCTCTGCACCATAATTCTCTTCCATAAAAGACTGCTGTTGACTCTGATTGTTTGCAAGGGCATCGGAAATCGATAAGTTAGAACAGCATCTCTTATTACTTATTACATTTCCGCACCTTGACAGCAGCTCACCAAGCATGATGATGATGATGATGAGTGCACACACACACACACACACACACACACAAATAAGCAAGCGCCTCAAGGTCTCCTTCATGTTTGAGCGACCACAGAAATAATGTGCTGATGACACCTAAACAGATTGTGTAATTACTTTGGCCCTGGTGGCTCTGGCCTTAAACTATGTCCAAGTCCTGAAGCAGGTTATTACTAATCCCACATTGTTGTGTTTGGATGCAGAGTTCAAGTTGAGCTTCCAGGACAACAAAAGACTGGAGGAAAGGGGAGGCCTAAAGGGTTAAAGATGGAAGGTGACATGGGAGCTGGGAGAGCATCCTGTATTCACATTGTGGTCCCTTCTGTGCTCATTTGTTCTGTTGAAAGCCGGCAGGCAAAGGTCATTTTAGATTTTTTTCTGGGGACTTCATGTTAATCTACTAAAGAATATATATATATATATATATATATATATATATATATATATATATATATATATATATATATATATATATATATATGCACGCAAGGCAATTCAAAGTGCTTTACAGCTACATAAAATTACAAAAAGACAAATAAAATCATTCCATAAAAATAATCATTAATTAATTATATTAAAAGCGAAGAGTGCATATAAAATACTTGGATTTAAACATTGTCAGAGTTGAGGCCTTGTCTCACATCTTCTGGAAGACTGTTCCAGATTTTAGCAGCATAAATCTGAAACGCAGCCTCAACGTGTTTAGTCCTGACTAGTGTTCTAAATTAATCTCGACATACTTATATAAACTCTCTACTAATTTGATCATTTATTGTTATTTCAGGCGCATGCTGCCTTCAGGCACCTTGGGAGAAAATAGTCTTTTTGTTGTGCTCACCTGCTCAATAGAAGGGAAAGTAAAGAAATGTGTCATGATGTCGTCTTTTTTAATTTGACTGAGAATGACGGTCAAGCTCTTTTTAATTAGTGTTCAACTGTATCGGAGCAGATTAATGTGGACTCCTCTGACTCGGCTCACCTGAAGTAATGTTAGTCCACTCGGAAGCAGCGACATGATTAACTGCCAGTCGTTACACCACTAGAGGTGTCCTCTGTATCATAATTAATGTTTCATCATTCCTCAATCTATATTTTATATGCAAGTATTCTATATTCATCAACTTGAAACTTTTTATGTGAGTTCAGACCTCAAAGTGATGATGATGTCAAACCCTGTAATGAATTTGGTTCCTAGTCAATAATCTGAAGTTTCCAACAACAATAATTTAATTTGAGTTAATTTGAAACTCCGCAGTGGAAGCAAAGATTAACCTTAGCTTCAGAGGCGTACATAAATAATATGTGCTCTACTTATGAGAAAGCAGGTTGTATTGGTGACAAAAGACAGGAGACAGTTATTACCAAACGGGTCACATGGTTTTAATTTGATTTATCAGGTGAAAGAAAGCCGTTATTTCCCTTCCTCTGCTCACCGTTGCCTCAGAGTTGCAGCATCAAGGTGCATACTGCCACCTACTGGACATGAATGTATGATGTTAAACTTTGTATTCAATACCACACATCGAATAATTAAATACATCTTGCTTTCACATTTTAAATGTACTAAAGGTACAGCAGTATTACTGTTGTTGAAGTTGTGCTCTTAAACTACACTAATGCAATAAAAACACATTTAATTACCTCATATGTTTGATATTTAAAATAATAATCACAAATGGAAGGACATCAGATTTAAGATTAAGATTTTACTGAAGCTTTTAGTTTAAAAACTGTGCAGGAAACAAACTTAAAAATGTTTGATGGTAAATCGCAAACCAAAACTAACTAACATTTGGGGAAAAAAATAATTTCACCAAATACATGGACACATTGTATATTGTTGACATAATATCCTCACAGGAATGTTTCTACTCAAACTGCATTCTACAGTTAGTGAGAACGGAGACAATAAGTCAGGGAAATTATATAATTTATATTTTAATTAGTCATATTTTTTTCTACGTGTGCATTGGGAATTAAGAAACGGTGCTTAAGGAAGAAGGTTTCTCTGAGCTCATCTTAAAGACGTCAACGTACAAGCAGGCATGACAAATAGTTTAAAAGCTAATAATCGTCCAGCATTCAGCAAACTTATGAAACTGACAGTATTTGCACATTCTATGAAAACATGTCTGAAAGAGGTCTTTTAACGTTTACGTTTTCAAACTACTGTTTTACAAGTTTACGGCATCCAGGTAAATATCAAATTCACTGAAACCTTTTTTTTTTCCCCAAGGGGACCTTGACAGTAGTTGTTGTTGAGGGATGAATAAGCATCAACTATTCGCTGTTCCCCTCCACTGTTCCTCATCATTTCCCCCAACAATGTCTCAGTCACAGCCCGGGGAGGATTTGCCACAACAGGTGGATTTTTTTCCCAATGCATCAAATCATGTTCACAAAGCATGGCGTCCTTCTGAGGGATGTTACAGTCCTGTCAGTTCTTTTTTCAGCGGTGAAACGCTCGCTTCCCATCACTGTAGAAAGCACACTGATAAGACCTCTCTGGTGCCCGCACAGCATTCATAATTGATGTCACCAGCACGAACGACAGAAATGACAAGGAAACATTTGCTGTACTGCTACCTTAATGTTTAAGTCTGTTTTTAATGCAATACTCGGATGCATGAACATAAGAGTTATTGATTGTTCATATTAGAGGGGAAGTGGTCCCTCGCTGCCATCACTCTGAAAGTCTTTGTTCTGTGCAAAAGGGCATTCTCGAGTCTAGTCGACTCTAATAAACGGCCTCAGCAGTTGGAGCCAAATAAGTAAGAATCTTCCAAAGTTCTTTTTAGAAATTTCTCTTTGACTTTTTGCCAGACAGGTTTTCTTCGCTCAGCTGTTGAGGGATAGTGATAAGTATCTGTTAGAGTTTAGAGCATGTGTTTTCAATTTGCATTAAAGAATGTACGCCCTATGAATGTAATTACTGTAGCTAACAGAAGAAGAGTAATACGTTGTTGTTTTACTTATTCTATACCGTTCACCCTGAGGACAAGAGGTCAACAGGTTTAATGTGCAGGCACAAAACTAGGTTTGTTTTGTGTCTCCCCACATACCTCACACACCCGCGCACCACACATGGCTCAGGGTCATCTCAGACTGATAAGGGACTAGACAAACTGTTTCCTCATTCTGTGTGGGATAACCAATTCAATAAAAAGGACTGTCTGGAGAATGGCGAGCCAGAGTGTTTTGCAGACTTGCAGAGGCACAGCTCAACATTCTCCTTGCAGCAAGTAAAACCAAGAGCTCGAGTCTGTCATCTGTGGTCATTGGAGTGTGGGTCTGTTAATTGAACTAGCGGGGCTTTATCTTTATGGTAAAAACCCCACAGTATCCGAACTTATAGATAAGTATTCAAACTTATAGATTTAGATTTCCAAATGGTATTTCTGCCTTGTAAAATATGATATATGTAGTTTTCATATTTGTAAATATATAAGTGATTTTGAAGGTGTGCGTCACAGTTCCAAGATTATATTTTGGCGCTCCTGCCCACAAGACTTCATATTAAATAATCACTGTTTGATTATAACCACAGACTCTCCTCCTACATAATGGCTGGGAATGACTCCCTGATCATGGCATCAAACCATATGTGACCAACGGCAGCATAATATCATGGACACCTCTTTCAACCTGGCATAAAGCCAATGGTTCACAGGCCCGTCCAATAACACAATTGCACTTGTTTGCCCTGAGCCACAAGTCTTTGCCATGTTCTGTCTGCTGTTGTCAATGATAACCTGACATTTGGAAGGAGCCAGTGTCTACTTTGTCTCCATGATCTACAATGAGAAAAGTGTAAAAACTGGGTCCTTTTACGTCTCATTGGACAATATCTCAAAGTGAACTGTATGGGCTGTAATGGTCCATCATTGCTTTCTACTGGGAGGGCATTCTCCGGGAGGCAAAGAGGATATTGACCAAGTCTCTGTCTCCATCTGTCCTTCACAGGATGAAGGATTGTAAAGAAAGATGGAGAGCCTGAGGTTCCCCACAGAGACCAGCACAGCACACAGAAAACAGTCAAATGTTATTTTTTAACAGCATTGTTGTGTCTGCGGTATTCTATAATTCACAAATGCACCCCCAGTAGTGAAATCAATAAATAAATACATTTTACATACATCATGGTTGCTCTCACCGCTGATGTTTCTTTCCACCTTTCACCCTCTCTCGTGGGAGTAAGAGAACCTGGAATGTGGTTTGCGAGATTTCCCATGAATCTTTCATGTGCCGAGATATTTTCCCGTCCAGTGTCGACTCATTTGCACTCCAGTTCAAGTGAAGTGCAATTACTTTATTTTTTCCCTGGGACCAAACACATATAATACATCTGTTTATTTCTCCCATATCATATTGATTAAAACAATTGTTTTCTTCACCTACAGCAACAGCACTTAAGCAGTCTTTCTCTGTTAGGAGAACCTGTTTGTAAAATGAACAAAGACCTGTCAACGGGGAAGTTGATCATTTTGGGGAATAGCAAGCAAAACAAAACAAACCGTCTCCCACGTGATGATCACAGTGGGCTATTATCAGTATACCTCTCTTCATGCGAGAAATGTAACACTTGCACACATGCAGAGCTCCAAATGAAATGAGTCTTTTTGTAAATATGACCTGAAAGCAGAGAGTTGAATGTGATGTGAGCCACAAAGCATTTTTAAACTGTGCATTCATCCGGGGGGAAAAAAGTGTACTAAGTGTATCTTCATTATTCTCAATACTCAATTTCGGCCTAAAGTAAACACCAAGTTGAGTACAGAAACTGTTTCTTGGGTGTTTTGTAAGATACAATGACGCTTTTGAACATTATGATGTAATCAGCGTCCTGCTTCGCTGCTTGCCAAACTTTAAAATCAGTCTTGGCTCGGTGTTTTTTTTCTCTTTTTGTTTGTGTCTCTAAAAGAAAGCAGAAGAAGATAATAGCTTTGTCCAAACGTGCTACTTCATTCGCTTCCCTGCTCAAGCTGTTCAGCACATGGACGTCTCCTACCCACAACCGCTGGCTGGCGTCATATATTTCTTGTGTGCCTTTCCTGACATCTAGTGGAAAAAAAGTCAGCATGGTCTTTACTTTAATATTCTGTTATTATTGTTATTATTATATTCTGAGTTTCAACTCAGTTCTGTTTTCCAATGAAAAAGGCTTTGCTGCTGAATACAGTTGCCTCAGAGGGTATTAAAGTATCAAGAAGATACCATACACTGTGTTCTCCTTACAGAGCAGCAGAATTCATGCCAAAGTATTAATGTGCAAGTGTCTTAAACTACTCCTGCACCATAATCAACTTTTCTGATTTCCATTTCTATGCAACAGTGCAGTATGTTCCAAACAGGCATATTTTAGTGTCTCCGGCCCAAAATAACACTTTATTCAGAGTCAACATATTTCTCACAGTGACACATGGAAGAGATGGTTACTATATATTATCAATAAGCATTTCACATTCAGAAGATTGGCTTCGAGTGTCACTTAGAAAATATTTGACATACAGAACGTATCCTTTCTTTCTAACAAACACTAAAAATCCACCCACAACACCTTTATTTTCCAAACTCTGCACCAAGTGATGGAAGGACAGTTTCTTCCTTTAGTTTCATGGTTATGAAACTCCATCATATTGTGATATGTTTACATTGTACTGTTTGTCCATGTTTCACTAATCACTGAGCATGATTTAGGGTTACGGTTGCCTTGATCAAAGTCCTGACTTGTTACTGTGTGTTTAAGTTTGGCTTCTGGCACGAGCCAAGGCTATAAAACCAATAGTGAAAAGCAGACAAAAAAACAGTCTCTCTGAATGTAATAGACATAATAAAGTCTTTCACAACAACCATGTCAATATTATCATTGTGAATAATCATTTACAGCCTCTTCACTGCGGTGGGACATTCTGACTCTTGAAAATAAACTTACTTCCAACTTGTTGAAACAAAATGTCGTCTTTGAGAACTTCTTGAGTTGCATCGTCCTTCTCAGGTGGCTCTCAGACCAAGGCTATTAAAAGAATTCATTTAAGTTTTGAAGTTAGTTTTCATTGTGTTTGCTAGTTTAAATGTTTCATCGTCATGCTACCTTAGTGCCTCATGTGAATTGTGGTATAACAACATCATCTCCTAAAATATCAAGTTAGATTTTTGTGAACTTCCTCAATGTCATGATGGAAATTCATGATATCTCCTTATTTTCATGACTTTTTTAACCAGGCAATGTTGTTTTTATTTTAGTCTTTGGACACAAAATAGTTCAGATCGTGTAACTTGTCTTATTGATTGAACCAGTGTATTTAATTTATTTATTTATTTTCATTAAAAAATGGGCCACGCTGGGACATGCCTAAATTGCAATATTGAGAAAAACAATATTCATGAAGAATATTGTTTTTCTCAATTCTTCTCTGGGTGTTTTTGATTTTATTTTTTTTCTGTGTCAGCATTAGGTTTGAGACAATTTAACTCAAAGGTAGAATTAGCAGCTGCTCTGGAGCTTCCTCGAAAGACACAGTTAATCGGTTGTCGACGTCCAAATGCTCTTTGAACTTCTCCTCTGTTATTGACTAAAAGCTTGGAAACAGCTGCTGAATGGACCACGGAGTGAGATTGTGTTGTTGTTCCAAAGGTCACGGCTTAACTCATCAATATATCGTACTGTATATTAATTGTTGTTTCTTTACTGCCTAAATCACAAAGTGGGCTCTGATTCAGTTCAATACAGAGATCATAACACAGTTGGGGAAAAAAGCCGGCACAGACAAAGTGAAATGGACATTATCACTAAACTTACTGAAGTTAATGAACCACAGTCAAATTTCAAACAATTTTAGTTGCATGTATGAGCTCCTGAAAATTATACAGCAGGCCTTGGTGACACCTGCCTTTGGTCAGATATGTGTATCTGTGTTCACATTCAACACATATTATTGATTGATGTTGATTATTATAAGCGTGTATTGGGAGTGTCTGAGCTAAAAGTCTCAGAAAACCACTTCCTCCAGTGCAGTCCGGTTATTGTGAACTTTGGATTTGGTTATGTTAGAACTGTCAAACACAACAATAAATCACACATTTGCACAAAATGACACATTGGTTACATATTGCATATGATTAGTACCAGAAGTTCTGGGTTTTTTCTTTTTCTTTTTCTATTCTATTTCTATTTGTTATTGATTTAGTAAATACAGTTCTCAATCTTCGTAGTTTGACCAACATGTTGTTTCCTATTTGGACTAAATTACATTGATGTGCAAAACTTAATAATCCATCAACCAATGGATTACAACAATTTCAGGACACTGACTTGGAGCACAAGTTTCACACCTGTAGTTTGGGTCATCTGGTCCACACCAAGGGAAAACTAATTATGCATTCTTGCATAATATCTACTGCCTCAAAATCTCTTGGTGTGCTTCCTAAAATTGAACCAACCAACATCAATGACACATCAACGCCAAACAGCATCACCAGGTCAAGGGAGATGTGTGATGATCGTGGCATAAACAAAGGAACTTTGAGATTCTGACAGGAAACAAATGTATAAAACATCACCAGCTACAGGAATCCTACTCACGCTGCAGAGAACTGGCTGCCGTGTGTTGCACTGTAGGTGTGATGAACCGAGGCACGCCCACCTCAGCAGTACAGGACGCATTGATAACCTGCAGGGATGCGGCGGCTCTTCACTGGTCTTCTCCTCTGAGCCCCCCCTCTGTCAAACTCATGAAACTCTTTTCTGTACTGCTGCTGCACATAATATTTCTTCTTCAACCCCCTTTCAGCACCACTTTCAAATCAGGCACACTGATAGGGATCCATAAATTGTACGTGATTATATTATTAACGGCAAATTAATATAATATAAAATTATGTATCACTTATTGAGAACACATGTGGGGTTGCAAAGTTGTGGTAAATCTCTGGCTGGTGGTTATCCTCATTCGGCAGGGGTTTTTTTCCTTTTAGTTGTTGTAAATCTTGTCAACAATCTAGTTATTAAGTAATTATTGACTTGATAAGATTATTTTTTTTAACTGCAATATTAGCTTGCTGTAGCTAGCTAGCTTGAATTGTTTGCTAATATCGATGTTGACACCGTTATGTTAACATGTATGTTGCAGTTAAAGTATGAGTCAACATTTTGCAATAAGGTTATTGTGAATAAATACCAACTTTAAATGGATCAAAATAGTCTCCTTTAATTTAATTATTTGCTTGAGCACAGGCATTCTGGTGTAGGCTACATATTATATTGGTATTCAAATGATACATACTGTAGCAACCCTTGGTAAGTAGAACTACAAAATGTTGTCTATTTGTAGCGTTAAGGTGCTTGGATCGACCCAAAAGATATACCTATATTTAGTAAATTTCATATAAATAGTCAATAACATTATGCTGTACATTATATGAAATCCAATTATAATACAAATCTGAAGTTACATTACTGGACTGTTTTTAATTTAAAAAGTTAAAATACAAATCTTTTAACTAAAACTGTATTAAATACAATCGCATGAAATTAGACATGGACATAGTCCGGGTCATCATGAACATAAATCCAGTTGAACTAATCTATAAAGGAAATGTCTTGAAAAGAGTACAGTATATTTTGTATATTTAATTTCATATGATGTGCAACATAATGTTGTTTTTAACTTATTATATCTAATTGGACAACTTATTGCTTAACTTGATATATCTTCGTACTTTTTGGGCTATCCGAGCACCCATACAGTAACATCACGAATACACCTGGCGGCTGGTTGATTTACGTTGAGCAGATGATGTCTCAGACCAGCGAGCAGGGCCACAAGCGAACGCACCTCTCTCTCTCTCTGCCAGGTACGCGAACAGCCTCACGGGTCATGAGACCTTCACTGACTACCTGAACTCAGTAAATGCCAAAACTCTTATCTTGAACAACTTGTTCCTGTACTGTAGACACAGTAACACTCACAACAGGTTAACAACACATGTCCCTTAGTCCGTTTAAATATGTTCAAATAAAAATGAAGACGTTGTTCTTTATGGGGGGACCTAATAGTAATAATTGAACACGTATTGTCACTATGACGCAATGTTGCGCAATCAGCGCTGCATGCCACGGGGCTGTTGTTGCTTGTGTCAGCACAAATGAGGCGTGGGGAGCCGCGTGCTGGTGGGGGCAGACCACAAATCCCCTTCATACATCAACATAAACCATAAAACATCGTGACGTTGGTATCACTGACCGCAATGTATCTGACTTCGCACAGGTCTTTTAATGGGGATTATAAATCAATGTGTGCAAGCTGTCGCAGGATTCACGTCCATAAACGTGCCTGTGATTGTCCATAGACCTTTGTCCCCAAATGATTATTCATGCGCGCCTGCCCTCCCATCCCATCCCCTCCCCTTCCCTGTCCTCATGTTGGGCGCATCCTAATGGCCAGTTTTCCACCTGGCAACAATCTCCTCCACGAGTCCTGTTATTTAAATAGCACCCACACTCTGAAACCTGCACTCTGTCAGAGAGGATTATTAACAGTAACCCTCTTGTGTAGAATACATTTACAATAAGTAAAAAAAATAAATAAGAGTAAAGACCATCATGGAAAAAGGTACAGTATGAGCTGAGTGAATATGGATTATTCTAGTGATGTGATTTTCTGATTGAAACGTTTCTTTAAATCTGATGCAACAGTATGATGCAATCTGTTGTTTTGTGCTAATTTGTTCACTCGGCTGGTGGAACTAATCCTGCTGGAATGTGTCAGTGGTTTGACTTTTCCCAGTAGGTTTTGTCAGCTTGAACGTTACCCTGCAGTTATCCTCGTGCTTAGTGTGTAACCAGGTACTGGACTGTGAAGACGTTTGGTTTACCTTTGTTATCATCCGTGCACTGGAAGATTGGAGGTTAGTGTCCACCATGCTGGGCTGCTGGGAGCTCAGCAAAGCAGGATGTATGGGGCGTCTGTGGATGTAAAGCAACATAAGTTATGGGAAACTTAAGAGTAGATCAAAGTAGATTTGTTAAGTTTGTCCTTTATTAAATGTTAATGTTGTTGTAGCTCCTTTAAACATGAAGTTCATACTAAACATGATCTACCAGAACGTTATTTCAACATGTCCTGAAGCATTGCATTATCTGCTGAACCAGTGGCTTTCTCTGCTTTTGATCAATCACTTGAATTCAAATGCCTTTTTTGACATTTCTTCTTTTATTTGAAACATTTACGGTCACACCAAAGTATTGTTTTAAGATTGCTTGCTGTAACCAGATTAATGGTTAATCTGTGTTTTGAAGAACTGTATCTCAGAAATTATGTATTAACATAAATCTCTGTGAAATGTCCCTTTCAAATCTAATGAATGGCAAAGTAGTTCCTTCTTAAAAACTTGTTTGGTTGCACATTTTATGTTGGGATATAATTGATAACATAAACATATCGAATATTTTGTTTTCTAAACTACCTGAAAGATGTCAAGGGCAAGGGTTCTTGAACTTTGCCACATATTCTAGAGGAAGTAGTAGATGCTTTGTTACATTTTTGTTTGACCAACCAGTCACAAGCTGCATGGTACTCCTCTTTTAACAATACATATAGTTTTACTTGTTTCCAAATCCCTTTTTGATAATCTAATCTCGACACGTATGTGCTTGACAGTTCGTAGTAACATGACAGAGTTTTGGAAAGAGCACTCCAAGGATGCCACAGTGGAGGAGATGATGCTGGACACTCGTGCAAAGGAGCTGACTCAGCAGGAGCTGCCTGAGATCCTGTCCATGCTGCCCTGCCTGGCTGGATTCAGAATGCTGGAGCTGGGAGCCGGCATCGGGTGAGCACACAGCTGCTTTAGACTAGTCTGTAGTACTGGATGTGTGTGAGTAGGCTTTTCAGGGTAAATTGCCAAAGGCAATTTCAAGTTTTGGTGATATGAATATGTCTTTTAATGTTGTGTTCTGCACTTAATGAAGATGGTGAGGTAGATTTATACTGGCGTGTCTCTCCAGCCGTTACACCAGCCACCTGCTGACCAAGGCCTCTCATGTGACGGCTGTGGACTTCATGGAGAGCTTTGTGGAGAGGAACAGGCAGAACAATGGTCACCATAGCAACGTTTCCTTCATCCAGGCTGACGTCACAAAGCTGGAGATACCCCTAAACAGGTGTGTGTGTGTTTCTGTGTCTGTGTGTGTGTTAGTGTTTGTTTGTGTGTGTGTGTGTGTGTGTGTTAATAAATCTGTTGTTGAGAAACACTTAATAAACTTAATACCCCCAGTTTCCATTTAGCGCGATCATCCGGTCAAAACCTTCATTTGTCTGCTGATGTCAGCATTTAGCAAAGTACAGCCTCTCAGTGCATTTTGCTGCAGGACGAAGGACGGACAGTAATGAACGAGTGCCCGCTTACAGCTCTAGAATCCGCTGGCCATTAGATCATACGTTGGACATTTCCAAGCTTTCAACTGAAACCAGATTATCGGCTTTATTTAGATAAAAGAAAGCAATTTCAGCTTTTTGTTTTATTTTAAGGTATCCATTTGTTGTGCCCCCTCAGCATTGACTTCATCTTCTCTAATTGGCTGCTGATGTACCTGAGTGACGAGGAGCTGAAGTCCTTCATGAAGAAGATGATGGGCTGGCTGCGGCCCGGTGGCTTTCTTTTCTTCAGAGAGTCCTGCAACCACCGCTCAGGTACTGAGCTCACGATAGAACATCCCAACGTCTTTTTTCAAAAACAATAAGGAGAAGAAAGGATTTGTTTTATCTTGTAAATTTGAACCAAGGTGACTCCAAGAGGGACTTCAACCCCACCTGCTACCGCACTGAGGCCGAATACAGCCACATTGTCTTATCACTGCAAGTGGAGGAGCCAGAGGGGGGACAAATGTTTGGATTCGACATTGTGTTGAAGAAGAAAGTTCAGGCCTATGTCGAGGTCAGCATTTAAGTATTCTAGTGAAACCAAGTATGAAACAGAAGGACAAAGCTGTGTGTGATGTAGTTATGAGGATGTGCCGTTCCTGACCCCTGTCCATCCCGCCTGTCCTCGTCCTTCTCCTTTTCCAGATGAAAAACAATGCAAATCAGACCTGTTGGCTTCTGGAGATGGCTCCCCGCTCCTCGAGCACCAAGAGCGGATTCAGCACCTTCCAGCAGTTCCTGGACAACCAGCAGTACACTAACCGCGGCATCTTGCGCTATGAGAAGATCTTCGGGGCCGGTTACGTCAGCACAGGCGGGCCCAGCACCACCAAGGTAGGAATAATGTCTGGAAAACACCAAAGACATTGGTTGTTAATAGTGTTCGTGAACTTAGGTCCACTACTTTGATCCAGGTTGAAATATCTCAGAATGTGTTGCCATGATATTTGCTACACACATTCAAAACAGACTTGGGATGAATTTTAATAGCCAATAACCTTTCATCGAGCAGCCAATGTGTCTAATACTTCGGTTTCTGATCAATTACCAGTTAAACTAATGACACACATCAGCCTCAGCTGTGCTTTGTGTTTAATGCTTAAAAATTAAGCATTAAACACAAAGCACAGCACACACACATTCAAAAGTGTCCATGCCTAAACTAAGATGGTGAACATGGTGTAGCATACTATTCCAACATTATAGCCGCTTATTATCGTCACGTAAGCATCATCCAACAGCATTAACGTGTTAGTGAGTTGACGTTAGCATTTAGAGAAAAGCAGAGCAGTTCCTAAATACAGCCTCAAAGAGCCAGAAGTCTCTTCTATATGACAAATGCTACAATTTATTTTTTGTTAGGAAAGCTGCTTTTTCTCTTTAAACATTGGTATAAATACATTTCCTTGAATAATGACTAAGAAATGTGAGATATGACCCATGTGTGCCATGAATGAAATAATAGAAATATTGTAATTGAAGTATTAAAACCTTCGCTCACTATCATCGCCCGAATCGTCGATATTTGGCACTGAACACACAGGACAAGTATTTATCTTTAGGCTTTATCTCTTGGGACTTTGGATAAACTAAAGAACGATGCCTTTTTCTGTGCTGACAGGAGTTTGTGGACCGGCTGAACCTGAAGCCCGGACAGAAGGTTCTGGATGTTGGCTGTGGCATCGGCGGAGGAGACTTTTACATGGCAAAGGTGACAGCCACGGCATCTGGCATTGTTAGACTGACTGTTTGGTCGGGACATTTTCGAATGATTAAAGGGACTGCAGCGATGCCAATGGTTCGATTACTTTTCAGACGTTTGGAGTGGCGGTGCTTGGGCTGGACCTGTCGGAAAACATGGTGGACATTGCCATGGAGAGGGCGATCGCTGAGAAGTTGCCATCAGTATGTCTTATCCTACTGGTTTAAATACCTCAGATAATGGTTTGGTTAATATATATATAATGTATTTATTTATTTTAATCAGTAATGGCATGCACTTCAGGTCCAGTTTGAGGTGGCTGATGCCACTAGGAGGTCGTTCCCTGAAGGTTCCTTTGATGTGGTCTACAGCAGAGACACAATCCTGCACATAGAAGACAAACTCGCCCTCTTCAAACGCTTCCACGTGAGCATCTACTCTCATACTTGAAACGGTTGCATTAAGTTGTTTCGTTGACTACCAAACCTCTTTAATTGTGTAGCTTGTAGGAAGTCTGGCAAATCGAACAAAACGCATGCACAAACTACATCAAACCCTTTTATGTCATGTATCCAGTATGTATATCTTTTTTTTTCTTTGGGAAACTAGAGCCTTTTTGTGACTTGATCTGGTCTAACTAAGCTGCCTTGTCTTTTTCATTCACCTTGTTCTTTGCATCTAGTCATGGTTAAAGCCGGGTGGCAAGTTGCTTATCAGTGATTACTGCAGCGGGGAGAAGCCGTGGACACCGACGTTCGAGGTCTACGTCCAACAGAGAGGATATGTCCTCTACACATCCGCACAGTATGGCACGGTAAATATACAGTAGAGCTTGATTGTGCAACAGTTTGTGAAAAGACCTCACTGCCCTATGGGGATTTGACTATTATGTAACAGATTGGTACACACATTTATCGCAATTACGTTGCAATGTCTGTTTGCACACTTTACTATTCAATATATAAACAAAGTGATATATCTGTGAACATACCACAGATGCATCAGTATTGGCATATATGTTGACTGATAAATTGAAAGCATTATGAGTCGAGAAATGCCAAAGATATTTTTGTCAGAATATAGAAACAGTGTCACCATTACATAGTTTGTCCCCCAGCACTGACAATTACGTCTTTGAAACTGTAGTGTCGTGCTCCTCTTCCCTCACTGTGCAGTGAAAAGAGAAACATATGTATAAAATATGTATATTAATCGTTTTAATGGTTTCCTGTCTGTGCACTGTTGGCTATCTAACATATGCACAAACTTCCCTAAAAGACGAAAAAAACCAAGTCGTAGTAAATGAGCTATAAGAAATAACGAGTATGGTCCTTTGACTGTTAGTGAAGCTAAGATCTACACGATTAAAGACTGTATACTTTTTAATGAATCCTGTGTCTGCTTTACCAAGTCCTCGGGCACATTGGGTAAGTCTGCCCTGTAGATGTAATACTCATGTCCACCAGCTGGTGGTGCTGACTCCACCCCTTCTGTCTCTTCTCCTTTAGTTCCTTCAGGAAGCTGGTTTCAGCAACGTTCAGGCAGAAGACCGGACAGCCCAGTTCATCCAGGTAATTAAGACGGAGCTGCAGAGAGCAGAGCTCAACAAGGAAGAATTCATTCAGGTTAGTGTACAAAACCCGTCGACGTACTAAAACAAAAAAATGTGTATTATTTGGATGACTGCTCATCATGGTTGCTCCTGTCCCCTGCAGGAATTCTCTGAAGAGGATTATTTTGCGATAGTAAATGGATGGAGGGACAAACTGAAACGTTCCAACAGTGGAGACCAACGATGGGGACTCTTTTATGCAACAAGAGATTGAGTGCTTGCACTCAGATTTGAGAGGATAATAAAAGAAAACAGTGAATGTTTCTTTATTATCGATATTTGGAAAAAAAACGTTGTTAATAATTTGAGAAGAAAACATGCAGGGTTTGTTAAGATTAATAAATATAAAAAGTATGTGTGTGTACACATGTGTGTGTGTGTGTGTATATATATATATATATATATATATATATATATATATATATATATATATATTCCGTTAGTTACAGTAAAAAAAAAGGCCAAAAGATGTAATCAGATTTAGTTTTAGGATTTTAGCAGGATTCCATTTTCAAAAATGCATTTTAAATAAAGAACAATATACTATGCACATCTGCACACATTACAACAATTCAGGATACAAGTCAGATCTACAAACAGCTCGCTCCTCCGGGTCCCCAACACCAAGCTCCGCACCACTGGAGACCTTTTGCTCGGCAGCGCCGCGCTTATGGATCAGTCTCCTGGACCACGTGAGGGCAACACAGACACTGGACTCTTTTAAGACCGGCCTATTCAGGAAAGTGTTCGTGACTTTGTGTTAAATCACTGTCAGCTATTTCTTTTTGTATTATTGTACTGTAGTACTATGTGCTGGCTCTGTGGCACAAGTGCGTTACAAATCAAATGCATCATTATTATTATTAAGTATCACACGACAACAATTACATTTACAAGGGACAATTACATAACGACATGCAATTTTGCAAGTGGCTTCGTCCTCCACCTCATTGGCTAAACTAATTGTTTGAATTCATTGTTAAAGTGACACTTTGACTTTGAAAGCAATACAATGCACCCATATTCCATTCATTAGAAAAATGACTTTTGCACCTACAGTCTTCCTTGGTCTGGTATGACCAGCAGCTTTTAGTGGCTGATGTTAACTATGACTCTACTTGTGTTACTTCTACATTTTCTTAGCATTCTGCATTGTCTTGTGATTGCCACGTGTGGCCACAGTGGATGGTGTTGAGCAAATGTTGCACAGGTTACTAAAATAGACAGATGTTGAAAGTACCGAAAAGCAATGGCGCCATGACATGGCCTTTCTGAAGGCCGAAGGTAAAGCGGTAAAACCCGGCTCCTGGAGGAGCAGGGTGTATGTACACACCATTATAGGTAGCCAGGGCGGCTTCTTAACAGCTGCAGGAAACGGAAGCAAGAGGATGTTGAAGGGGGGCACACAAACACTTGACAGGCAGCCGTTAAACAAGCTTTTCTTGTTTCACAGAGTGTATAATGTTTGCATTCACCTCAAACATCTGGCAGCTAGATTGTCAAGTATTATTGGGCTGTTGCATGTTGATCTGCAGGTCAGGAACTACAGCAGCTCCCACCTCAGGTCAAACGGTCTTTGAAGTATGACCAGAGGTGTGTCCAGCTCTGCAACACTTGACCAAATACCTCGTGCATGCTTTTAACTTTTTAACTGACACACTGAAAATGTGCAGACAGATGTTGAGCTCCTGGGTTGTGTTTGCTCTTATCAAAGACTGTTCAGCTTTTCAACACTGATCATGGTGGACACTTCCTCTTAGGACGTTGTAATGTTGACGTGTGCCTCTTAGCTCAGCTAAGGATATATTTGCTTTAGTTTGGCTATGGCTGGCTGTTGAAAGCTAAGGCAAATTCATGACAGATATGCATTTTGTGATTATTGTTGCAGTCTCTTTATTGATATGGGGCTAACTGTTGCTTTCGTTTTGTATTTTCCCCCACAACTGCTGTTCTTTGTTTTTGTTGTTGTTTTTTTACAAATTGCTTAGTAAAACATATCATGTCAAAAACGCAACACGGGCTCGTGCATTTATGAATAGTGACAGGACGAGGAAAAGTCAAACTATATCCATCACTGACAAAGTCACGGAGGAACTGCTAGAAAAGGTTTCACATCGGCGTGTGTTCAGTGAGTTCTCGCCTCTTTAATCTTCCTCCGTGACTTCCTTAGACGCACCGCCTCCCCCTGTGACTGGTTACGCGTCTGCGCGCACACCGCGGCGGCAGTCGCAGCAATGGCGAGGTTAAGCGAGCACGGGATTCGCCTGAGTTCCGTACGTATTTTCACCACGATGTGTATTTTACTTGTAAAAATAAGGTTTTTACCCTGAAACTGAAACACACTCACTGACATTATTTTTTGTTTTACATTTATTTTCAAGATGAGTCCTTCCTTCCTGAACAGCAACTCCACAAGTCACACCTGGCCCTTCAGCGCAGTGGCAGAGCTCATAGGTAGGTGTCCACGCTGAGGCTTCTGACTCGTGCACCTGCCGCTCCGGTGCGCTCTGTGCGGGTTGCTGCTGCAACTTTCCGCGTCTTCATGTCACGCGCTCCTCCGCTGTAACTGAGCGTGGACCGTGTGTTCGTACAATTTGTGTTGGTGCTAAAATGGGACGAATGGACTTCCTCTTTCACACCCTCATCGGTGTTGTTACTGTGACGCGCCTGTCTGTCTGTTGAACGCGCAGCGTTATGGTGATCAAATGTGCTATTAGGCTAACAACAGGTGATCTTATTATAATTTGTTATCGTCTTGCAATGGTCATAATATCCCTTAAAATGCTACTAACTTGTAGACTGTGCTCACGTTTTACAGTGCATTAATTGAACATATATTCACTGTCTCCTTTTGTTAATATATCGGTGTTAAACGGGACAAAAAGTCTGAACTTTATTACAATACAGCTGAAAGGTGATTTGTCTTCCCACGTGATACAGCGCGTCCGTTTATGGGCTGTCAACATTGCCATTCCTCCCCTCTGTGCTCTGCTGCTGGTTCAGACGTGCTGGCCGTCTGTTGGCTGCTGAGCTTCGACAGGAGGAGAAGTGGGAGTGCGTGCGCTGTGTCATGCACTTCACTCTTTATTGTGTGTGTGATGATCACTGCTGTCTCTGCTCACAGGGGCCGTGCACCTTGAATGGATGTGTTGGCATTCAAACCTGTTTACAAGCATGTTTGTAGAGGGAAGGCTGAACTCATGAAAAGATGGGCAATCTGCAGCAAATTCTAACTGAGAATATTATATTCGATGTGAGTTGAGGTGTGAGATATGCCATAAGGTAAAGATGTGAAGAAGAAAAGCCCAGGGTCACGTGCAGCAGAGTAAAAATAGATGCATGGTATAGATGAGAGAGGTAAACTGAAACTACGTGATCTTATACATGTATAGCATCCACAGTATGGAGCAGAAAAATAGCAAAATATATTATGTGGTGCGTGGAAACTGATGGTTCTAATATTTACAATCTGTATACAGCTTGGGGCAGAATAATAGGAATACACCCTATATGATGATCTATCTTGTGATATCCGTTGTAACTTGTTATGTGTTTGTAACACTTAGTGGTAGGGATGAATGTTTTTTAAGAACATCTAATATTTAATTTCTTTGACAGATATTGCGATATAATTTGTGATTTTGGAGAGAGTGATTTCTTTACATCATTTCTATAGTTTTCACTGAAAAACATTTAAATGATTTTGGTCTGACTTTTGCTGGGATTTGTAGCAAACAGGTGATCCTTATGTCTGTAGAATATTATGTGTAGGCCAGGACATCTCAGCAGCACCACTATATTTGATTAAAAAAGGTATTCTGACACATATTTTGACTTAAACAAATATTGCGCCTTCTTCGATTTGAACATTGCAGAAGGCCATATTGCGATTTGTATATAATTCTGATTAATTGTGCAGCCCTACTCAGTAATGATTTTAACAGTCACCTTATTATACTTTAATGTACATGTCTTTATTTCTTTGACTATTCCTGCAGATATTAGCATCATATATTGTCAAAGACTGTTAAACATTTAGTCAGAGACAGCGTTTTCAAGCAACATAAGGAGCTAATATTAGCCTAATTTGCTAGCTAGCTGCAGCTGTTAAATTCAGCCGAGAAATTAGATTAATTTAGTAAATCTGCAACTATCATTGTAAAGTGCATGTAAGCATACTGAACGCATTAAACAGTGTGGTTCATAACTAATGTGCATAAAGTATACCACTGTATGTAGTGTAAGTGTATTGTCATTGTTTTTTAGTTTGGTTATTTCCTACATGGAAGTATACTTTTGGAGTTTATACCATCCATTCATTCAGCATCGGAAACAGAATCCCCTTCAAAAAAGGTCCTCGGTTTAAGATTACATTACCCGCATCTAAAAAGACAAAATATAGTGCAGTTGTCTATGGGAGCTGGTTTAATTATAAAAATGTGTAGCACTTCCTCACCGACCAAAACGTCCGTACAAGAGGGAGAAGAGAGTTTGTCTCACGATACCAGACAATCGCAGAGATGCCTCCAGCCTAAAATCTCACGATTGTCTCTCCTTCTCTGTTTTTAATTCATTTATTTCATCTTGTGTTCTAGACAATGCATCAGACCCCGGTGTAACCGCTAAACAGATCTGGATAGATGTAGTTGATGAAGCCGGTCAGCTGTGTCTAACCTTCACTGATAACGGCAGCGGCATGACTCCCAACAAATTGCACAAGATGCTCAGGTAATACGCACACAGAAGTTGACATGTTAAGGACAAATACATTCAAAGAAGTTATGTAGCAAGTTGCATTATAAACATTTAATTGCATGAAGTCCAACACACTGATATGTTCATCTCTTTGTTATTGAAACCACAAAGTGTGACTCACCAGCACGTTCAGACTGCATATTGAAACTGACGCACACATTCTCTGAAAAAGACCCACACCAGTGGGAGTGTCAAATTCACACCAAAACTGTAACTGCACACATATACATAGATCTGAAGAGATAAGTTGATGAATTGCCAAAGTATGAACTTAATTGACAACAAGTGTGATAATCATTAAGCCTTGTATAAATAAACTAAATGCTGAACATCATTTCAACTTTACAAATGGGAGGGTTTTCTGCGTCCTACACCCCCATCAGTGTGCAGCGTAGGAGCCACAGGTCCCCTTTGGTATAGGGCCAAGCCTGTGCTTATAGAACCAGGGTTACATTATTGTTACCTGCCTCCTTACTTATACAGGCTAGATTTAACCCCTTGCCTCCACGAATGGAGTATGGACTCCGCGAACTGGAGAGAATAACCCACTCTCGGTGTCCCGTCCATCCATTCTGTTATGACTGTGAGAGGATGAGCGACCAGCTGTGGCGCAGCAGCCAAAAAGCGGTGATATTCTGTCTCGGTCCTCTCCGCCGTCGCATGAACAGCATGGAAAGGGAAGAGCCGATGATGAGGTCTGTGAACGCATCACTGCTGGCTTACCTGTAAATGCAACAGCAGACATTGTGTCACTGTGTTTAATCCGTCCTGTCTCCCATTTGGAGATCGATGAGGATTGAACAGACGCATGTGTACTCCCCATCCCCCACCCTACCCACCTCCCCAGGGTTAAGCTGGAATGAGGTGTATTACCTCATGGAGGCACACCCTGATTGGCTGGCGACACATATGTAATAATTATTCTACAATGAAAATAATCAAACATACATCCTTATTTTGCCTCTCTCGTTCCCTCTTATGTCCAGCTTTGGTTTTACAGAAAAGGGTTCAGGTAAAGCCAGTCAGCAGGCCATCGGTGTGTACGGAAACGGTTTCAAGTCTGGCTCAATGCGTCTGGGCCGCGACGCGCTCATCTTCACCAAGAATGGTGGCTGCCAGACTGTGGGAATGCTGTCTCAGACCTACCTGCAAAACATCAAGGCCCAGGCCGTCATTGTCCCCATCGTCCCCTTCAACCAACAAACCAATATCCTTCATGAACAAATATGGCATGGGAAGTAAAACAAATAAGATGTTGTTTGTCTTAACACTGATTGGTAGAGAATATGTTTGTCACCTTGCAAGCTGGTTCATGTTCTGACCTTGACTCAGTGAAACAGTCTCTGGTGGTGACCGAGGACTCGGAGGCCAGCCTGGCAGCCATCCTCCAACACTCCATCATCACCTCCTCGGAGCAGATACACGCACAATTTGACTCCATTCTCTCCAAAAAAGGCACCAAGATATTAATCTGGAACATCCGTAGGTCAGAATCACACATTTGCATAAACAGCATATGGTTTTATTTTTTACCTGCGTGTTGGGGATTAAAAATTCACTTAGTTTTGACATTTTGTAATTTACTCTTTTTATCTTTCTTATAGAGAGTTAGATGATAAGGCTAACTATTGTATATGTCCATTGAAGTATCAATGAACTAGTCTTAACTGTTATTATTTTATTATTATTATTAACTTTAGTATTCATTATGAACTAATTGTTGATTGCAAAATGTAATGGCATGAAATAATGACACCATAGATGTTCGATTGGTTCCGTATAAGTCTGGCTTTATGTAATTTACGCTGAGAGTGAATCAAATCCTCTCATGCTTATTGGCTGTGTTGCCAAGAGTTAGATATTTCGCAAAATGTTTAAACTGTTTCTTAAGTTTGAGTTCACACCAAAAGTCTTCATTTGAGATCACTGGATCTGTTGGAGGTATATGCTCTAAAACGATGAGACTGATGCAAAAACAGACTCAAACAGAAGCAGGCAAATAAGCATGAGCACACGCATATGAAATTTGTTTCAGATTGCTTTTAGACAAATGTATGCAAAACACCACCAGAAACAAAGCCTCATATCGTCGTCATATGAAGAGCAGATGGAATTTGAACCTGTTCCTCGTTGCTTTCTAAAGCAAAGTTCTCTTGAATGAAGGAGTTCAGGAGTTTCTCAGATGAGTCAAAGTGGCTCTACTATTATCATTATCGTCAAATACTAAGTATCACTCTCATGAAGACTGGCCAGGGTGAGATACATTGTGCTAATGTATCTACACTGTAAGGCGATGCACTTAAAATCCCCGTTTGTGTAGCTTTCCAATCGGAGGATCTACGAGATCTTATTTTTGCCGCTCCTAAAGAAAGTACCATGTCTTCTTTCGATGATATCCTGAAGGGCAAAAGATGGCAAGCCAGAGATAGACTTTGAGACCGATGTGAGCGACTTCCGTTTGCCCGAGATTCAAAACGAGGAGCTGAAGAAATATCTGAGGACCGGTGGATCCCTGGGAGCCAGATATGACATCCCTGACATACACTACAGTCTCAGCGTGAGTGGATCGCCTTTGTGATCACTGCAAACACAAGTATTTATAGATAGTTATGTCCCGTCATCCAGTAGATCCAGTCTATCCGATGTAAAGGTGTGTATGTTTTTGGTAATTATAGTATAGCATAGCATTACTAGCAATTACATAGTGTATGACGTTGGTATAATATATAATTATACTGCCATGTCAGTATGAACGTGGTACTGATTTGTTGATGAGCAATTTTCAATAGAATTGTTTTAACATTAGGATCGAAAGTTAATTCATGAGATTGTTCTCGACTACAAGAACACTTTATTTAGAATTTAACTGAAAAATTCATATTGACCAATTTTGGAAAATATTATTTTTATTGTATAGCGTCGATATTTTGGCTCGTTAGGAAACTTAAAACTCTACTGAATGCTTGTAGGGTTAGTGGTCAGGGTTTGAGTCAAGAGATGTTGTGGTAAAGTCTTGGGTAAGTCCAATGCAAACGTGTGTGTGTGGCTGGGCGAAGGTGTCTGAGCCAGCTTCAAGCACGCAGAGACGTAGCTTTGGTTTCGTGGTAACACGGCCCGAGTTTCCTTTTGAACTCGTGTTCAGATTGTCGTTGCCAAATCCCATAATGACAATCATTATAAGATAGATGTAGTTTTTCAAGAGAGTCTTTAGTTTTAAAAGTTTGAATAATGTACTCTCAGGCTATACATACATATATATATATATATATATATATATATATATATATATATATACAGTATATATATACATTAATTTTTACACTCACTGTCTGTTTCTGTGTTCGTCTCAGGACTACCTCAGTATCTTGTATCTGAAGCCGAGGACACAGATCTTTCTGAGGGGGAAGAAGATTCTAGTTAAGCTGGTGTCGAAGAGGCTGAAACACATTGAACATGACGTGTACAAACCCCACTTCAGTGTATCCCTAAAATATCTGTGTGGTTGCTTGTATGTGTGGATGTTGGTATGAAGCCAAGTAATGAATCAGGCAGTAATACTTTTGCTCGGATTTGATAAGGCAACAAGAATTGACATAAACTGTCACTTTATACTTTCCACTGTTTTCTTTGGCATGTCCAAACATGTTTCATTGAAACTTCTACAAGTGCATTATCCTTTGCACAACAGAATTTTTTTTTTAAATTGAACGGCACATTGTCTATAAAAACAGTATCCATTAACACTTTAAATACGGACTGCATCCACTGAAATATACCTGAGGCAAGATAAAAGCAAATGCAGAACTATGTTGTTTTTATATCCGCACTGGTGACACTGGTACCGAAACTCAGGTATGCTATCGGCACTCGTGTTGAAGTCCAATCAGTTTATATTTTTCTGTGCAGATTCAATCGGCAAGTTTTTTTCTTTTTTCACATGTCAATCAGTCATGCAGCGTGAAGCTAATTGTTTTAAAGAGTTACAGTTTACATGTATATGGATTTACAGTGATTTTATGCAGTTTTCCTTATTTCGCTGTTGGAAAATAGGCTGCTTTCATTTTTAATTGTGGTTAAAAAAAATGGTTAGAAAATAAAAAATGTAAATGTTGGCTTTTGCTGCTGTTCACCTCTGATAACTTGAGTTTGCTAAATGTTTGCTGATCCCCTTCTGAAACCTGTTAATGCCCATTGCTGTCAACCTTGACTGGTGTCTGTCAGAAAGAGAAGGTGAAGGTGACCTTTGGGCTGAACCCGAAAAACAAAGACCACTTTGGCATCATGATGTACCACAAGAACCGACTCATTAAAGCCTACGAGAAAGTGGGCTGCCAGCTGAAGGTAGGGGAAAGGATGTCACTGTATGTCTTCATATATGGCCGACGCGATGATCTTAATCACGATTCCCAATCCCCTCCAGGTTTCAGGTCAAAGGGCAGGTGTTGGGGTCATCGGTATCATCGAGTGTAACTTTCTCAAACCTGCCCACAACAAGCAAGACTTTGAATACACCAAAGAATACAGGTACAACACACACATACAGAACAAACTAAACCAAGTTGGCTGCTAATGTGCGCTAATGAACTATCTGCTTAGATTTATTCTTGCCATACAGCAGAAAAGGTCAGAAGATAACTGCTACATACTTTGTTTACAAAGATATTAGAAAACGTGCTCATGCAGCTCTTCCTGGAAATGCTCTCATTCCCGCAAACTTGATACCAAAGGAAGCTGATGATGACCACAGAACCCTAAAATGATTTTGATGTCAGACCTTATTTTTATTTTCGAGAAACAGACCTGTGGAGAAACATTTGCCTCATACACTGTTGTGTTTATGGTATAAAATAAAACAGATAAAGACATTCACTGTGTTCTACCTGTTCTTCTCCCAAGACTCACCCTCGGTGCTTTGGGCTTAAAGCTGAACGACTATTGGAAAGAGGTGACAGAGAAGAAGGCCAGAGAGCGTGAGTTTCAGGCTGTGGAAAGTAATGAAGATGCAGACCAGCAGGACGCTGACGAGTAAGTGTTGCCAGTTTTTTTAATGTAATTTTGACAGTTGTAGTGCAAAATTATTCTCTACACCAACATATGTAAAAGAAAATACAAATTAAATTAAAGTTTAAAAAACGTGTTTAATTTGTGTATTGCACATTAATGAAAGAGGATTTGGTTCATCTGGTCCATCTGGCTCAACATCGGCATAAAGCTACATAATACAGGAGGATGCCGGTCAGTTGATAATAACCCGCTCATGTCGGAACGTGACAATTCAACTAAAAGTGTAAAATATAATTTTTTTTACAAAGCTTGAAATTAGAGACTTGAGACACTTGAGCTGCGGTCTCAACAGCAACACAGAAGAGTAAACATGCTGAGGCGCGGAGCATTATTTATTTGGCATACAGAACCATAAAATAAATGGCTTCAACAGAAAATATTTTGATGTTGTGTATAGCTTTCGAAAAAGACACGTTCATGTACACAAACGGATAGACTCGCTGTGATCATTATTCTAATAATTACTATTGGTGAAAGAACTTCCCCTCGAATGCCAGCTGCTGTTTACTGATACTTCTCGTACGTGAATGTCTGTATGTACAGGGGTCCCATGTGGTTACAGTGTGAAGACTGCCTGAAATGGCGAAATGTCCCTGCAAGTCATTACAATGTGGTTCCTGAAAGCTGGACCTGCAGCCAGAACCCCAATCTAAATTACAGGTGTGTATTTATTGTTATTGATTTCCTTGCATTTGACTTAAAACATCAAATGTTGCTTTTTGAACTGAAGGCATGGAGTGGAGACATTTACCAGGAATGGTTTAAGGAACACTATTCAGTTGTATTATGATAAATGCAGCATAGAGCATTATTTGGGATTTCCACCCATATTACTGACCTTAAGTCAGGATACCACGGCCTCCATTTTAGACCATTACTTGTATCTATTAAGTCTCCCAACTTTATGAAAGTGCAGTACTGATTTACTGACGTCACTCTTTCAGGCTCTTTCTACATACGTTTTCAGATATTTTGGAAAACTGATATTTTCTCTCGTACACAAACAGAGTTTTTGGTCACTAAAAAGAGACATTTTTGAAAACACCTTCTACGGTTGGCATTTCTCAAAACTCCAGTAACTTTGTAACTGTGTGCAAGGGAACTTCAGTGTTTGGGAAACAAAGACGTCATCTCCATTCGCTCACGCCCATTGTCGTTTTGTGTAACAAGCATGCGCCAGAAACGACGACAACAACAATGGGGACGGACTATCGGTGCTGTGAAGCAAAGCAGCATCTCATCGTTCGTCCACAGACGAGTCACATTTCGGTTTCACCAAAGCACCTCGGACCGTGTACCACAAAGATGTGTCTCTCTCACCCTAGTTTTTTTTCATCTCACTGTTGTCTATTATAAAGGCTTAAAATGCTGCAAAATAAATAAGATCATTAAGATCTAAACTCAACTGCCACGTAGGACTCAACATGGAGGTCAGTGTGTGTCTGTTTTGGCTCTCACAGGAAGGCCCTGAGCTGAACTTTAGCAGTACTTGAGTTGTCAGGTCTTTGTCTTTCAGAAGTTGCTCTTCACCAGAGGAAGCAGAAGACAGCGAGGAGCTGTTAACACCCAGCTACCAGAAAAACCACAAGAAGCAGTAAGCTCCCATTTCATTTCTCTAAACCTCTCAAACTTTGTCTGAGTGAGAATTTGGACACAGTGAGACGTTTGCTCTGCTACTCTCGCTACATGCTGGTGTGGGCATGTGGATTCACGTGCCATTGTGTGGTTCCCACCTGTCAGTTTCACGCTCTTGTTTCCTGTCCTGACTGCGTGTGTCTAGTTTTGCGCTACTCTGCCCGAGATCTATATAGGAAGGCTAAAACGGAGAGTCAGTTCTTCAAAGCGTGGTGACTCGTTACCCATAAATGCAAAGAGATTCAAATATTGATTGGGGGAATACATTTAAAACCTAAAACTGTTTAACAGCTAATGTAAAAATGTGTTTGTGCATTCGTGGAAGTTATTGGCTTATTAGGAGCTAAGATCATCAAATGAATGTACTAGCTGAGAAAACTACTGTTTATCTTGCAGACGTTAGCACGAGACCTATGTTCCAAGAAAATAAAATACGAGCGGAATTTCATGCTCATAAAATATAATAAAAGAAATATAATACAAAGGTTCATGTAACCGTAAGTGTAAAAACTATATGTATGGATGCAAAGTTCCTACTTACTATTTTTCCAGGGCTTCATTTCTTCCTTAGTAATAGATAATCCTACTCGCAGTCGGATTGGAGAAAAAACAGCCAATCAGAAGCTACATATTCTAGTTTAACTAACTAACTGATACTTCTTCTAACTATGGCACATAAAAACAATCTTTAATACTCTCAGATCTTAAGGGTTTGGGAGCGCAAAGGAATTGTAGATAGAGTTATTGGAGTTATACAAATATATACATTACAGTTAAACCTCACCATATTGGTTAAGTATCACATTATGTATTTACCCCTCTCAACTCATTAATCTCTGTTTGCTTTTCCTGCAGAGAGCATCCCAAAAGCAGAAAACGAGAAAAATCCTTGGAGGTTTGTGAACAGTTGGAAACTTTAGGCAACTTTGCTATTGATTAAGTGTTTCGCTACACAACGTGTGGCCACATTGTGTATAAGTGTGCTTGGTTGTTTGTGCTGCAGGTGAGGGAGTCCCAGGACCAAACCCAGAAACATCAGTTCCTCTCACGCAGTTCATCAGAGCCAAGTCGGCCCACCTTCCGGGCAGGTCGACGCCACACAGAGGAAGACACACTCGGGCCAGACCCGACGAGCACAGTTCACCTGACAGACACACACGTTCACGACGATGTGCAGACACAAAGCACAGTCACAGCTGAAGTCACGCACACGCAACAGAGTCGCGCTGGAAGACACACAGTCATTGAAGGCAAGACACAAGTCACCCATGTGGAAAAGGAGACCATTGATAACAGGGGAGAAGCTAAAGAGAGAGACACAGACGTGGACCCGGTTGAAAGAGAAGAGGAGAACACAGACGCAAAAAGGTGTGTTGTGTTGTATGTGTATTGTGTTCAAGTACAGAATCGTGAATAATCCTCCTTTAAATAAGATCCATCCGTATATTTTACTACAGTGCCATCATTTAAAGTTTAAAGTTTTACAATGTTTTTTCAGTTTTCATTCATTTTAGTTTTCAATGATTTGTGTCGTCAATGAATGGTAACGCAGTTGGAGCTAAAGGAAGGACACTCCAACCTTTGAGATTCAAGAGATTGCATATTTTTTATTTCTTTTAAATATGGCAATTTTAAGTTATTAATAGTCTTCTGAGTGTGTTTTATGACTGACTCAAATCTCTGATGTTGAAGTGTCCTTGTACACAATCAGAGTTCTGCTTCCACAAGCTAACCCTGACGCTAACATGTACTGTAGTGAATATTGCTACAGCTGTGTATGTTTTCCGCTGCATTATCTTTTCTTTTTTTTTTAAGATAAAGCTCATGAAATCTAGATTTACTTTCTCAAGAATATTTGAAGTGTCTGTAAGTTAATTTTCACTGACTAGCTTTTGTCCTCTGTAGCCACAAGAGGAAATCAGGATCGTTAATTGACTCTGTGAAAAAGAAGCTGTGTCTTCAGGAGGAGCAGCCGGACTCAGAAAATACAGTCAAAGAGATGAACCCTGAGAAACCAACAGATATACCCGAGACGATGTCCTCAGAGAAGACCAGGCCTGACGGTAGCAGCCGAGTGGAGAAACCAGGTGATGCAGCACAGCGAACGCCCACCAATCTCCCCTGGACCCACTCGCTCCCCTCCACGCAGACTGTGATGGTATCCCCTCTGAGTCGAACAGAAGGGCCTTGGAGCCGAACCCTGCCCCCAGAGGGCAGTGGGCGGGAAGCTAACATGCAGAAGCTGGCCGGGTTGGAGAAAGAGGCCCAGAGGCTACGAAGGCTTCTAACTCTGGAAGTCACAAAGACAACTCAAGGCACGATGACAACTGCTGATAGCAGCGCTGAAAAGCCCACAGCAGGGCCAGAGACGAGTCCAGCATCCAGAGCAAGCAGAGAGGTCGGCTGCCAGACCGACTTGTCTGAGGTCAGCAGAATTTACACTCAATACTTTAGGTTCATTATGATGATACGTGACAAAAAAATCACATACAAGCGCAGTGCTTGAGAAAGAAAAATGTTTTATTGAAGGCCGTCTGCTCAGACTAATCTTAAATGAAGATCTAGCAGCAAACTCATGAGTAATCCTCTATTCTCCTCCTTCTGCATCAGAGCTGCAGTTCATCCAGCCTGACCCCGGCTCCAGGACGTCTGGGGATGGTGGTCCTGGGTCAGAGAGCTGTGTGCGGGTTAATAGGGCAGCCTGAGCAGAACGTGTCTAAGAAGGAGAAGACAGAAGCTCATAGCAGGATGAGAGTCGGGGACAACGAGGCCTGTGAAAGCAACAGGTGTGTATTCTAGAGAGACATGCGCTGACACCACCACATGTATGTAATGAGTTTGTTTACAGGCCAGAAATATGTTACTCAATCATAGCTTTTCTTTGAAGATTTTGGTCGTAGCGAGCTATAAAAATAAATCAAACTTCTCCCTGTGTAACTTTAGTTACTGTCTTACAGTTTATTACCTGAGCAACTGAAATGTTTAATAGCTTTAATGATTAAGCTGTTCTCCAATCAGATCTTCACAAGAAGATCTGCACAGCATCCGTAACAACGTGGTGGTGCTTCTCACGGCCCTCTTGCCTCAACTGGACCTGGCTGGCATCAGCATGGAGACCACCGACGTGGACAACATCCTGCAGCAGATCATAGAGGTCAACTCACTGAAGCTATGATCTGTGTCGTTATGAAATCAAGATTGATGTGTTTTTCTATGGAAAGTTTGGATTGGACTTTGTAGTCTTTGTTGTCAGACAAACACTGTCTCTTGTTGTGAGCATTTCGGTCCAATTGACGTACATGCAACTTTTAATTTGATATTTTCCGTTTCTAGAAAGTGTGATGCATTGCTATTTTTTTGGTTTTGAATTCTGTTTTTACTGACTATTTAAATTAGTTTTATACGCATGTGGTCAACTTGGATGCATACTTGTTTCTAGATTTGTCCACACAAACATAAATGAGTTTTTTTACATTTGCATTAAAATGCTGAACCATTTATTCTACACTGCCTCTTTATTTTCAGGGTTAATTAATAACAATGTGCTGTCCGTCAGTTCTGTGTAAAATGCAGAAGTTCTGCAGTACCTCTTATTTTCCAAAAGATGGCATTGAAGCCTAGTTCTGAAAATGTGGCTCTTAAATCCATATTCTTGGAGTGTTTAGGTTATGGTACACTCTAAAATCCTTCAATCATTTTATTTTTAATGTTCATTTCATTAACTCCTAAAAATGAACCAATTTATTAGGCCTCTGCTCGAAAAAGTGCATACCCAAACTAAAGAGAGTGTATCTTTAAAACCACAAGGTCTATTTTAATATGTTTTGTATTATAATAATAATAACTGTGAGCTTTTGTTCAGATATGTAAATATCAGTCTATATGTTACTGGTTATTATTAAATGAAGTTGGTGCACAGCACAAATTAAAAGGTTTCAGGTTTGTCTGAAAAAAAACCACTAGGAATATTTATGAATGATGCAGCTGACTGTTTAAACCTTTCCTAAAATATAGTAAAATATGTGATGTTGACTGTAATAAAATGAAGCAGAAAAGAAATTAGAGAGTATTTAGCAAAGGAAATGCAGGTGAGATCTGGCATTTTCTCTTCCTTTCCTTTAATCTTTTCTTTATTATTCGAGTTGTGTTTAGAGCAAGTATATTGGGGGGTATATTATTAAATACCCGATTTCTTTGTAAAAAAAAAAAAGAAGAAAATAAATGTATTTATTTGTAATTACACATTAATTGTCCGATATAAAATAATGAATAGGGAAACCCTATGCTCTCAGCAGGTTAGTTAAATCATGGTCACAGTTTGGACCAAATCTTACTTATTTTTTCCCAAAGTAAAAATAAGTACATTTATTTGTATCGGCCAATATCACAACCCCCAAAAAATACACTTTAACCTGGTGGGACCAACAGTTATAAATGTTTACAATCAATCTGTAAACCAAAGCCTCGTTTCTCACTTTAAAATAAGCGATGCGGTTATGATAAGTTAAATAATAAGTTGTTTAATGGATTGCAGCCAGTGTCAACTTGGCAACCCAATATGTGTTATTATTATGTTCATTAGATATGTGTGCTTCCCCCTCCCCCATGAGTGTATATGTTATTAGTGCATTGCTCAGCAGCATGATGTGTCCATGACAAATTCCTCCCACTGGACAACCTGATATCATAGCAGAGCGCGCGCATTACACCCGCCACACGCCCCCGAGTGAAATGTCAACTTCTCCGTTACTCCCCCCCCCCCCATTCCTTTAAATGTCTCAGCCCACACGAGGAGCCGCAGAGCCACTGCTTGACCCTGGGCACGTTGGAGATGAGCGCGATGAGAGCCGCCACCCTGCTGCTGCTGCTCTGCTGCTGCGCCGGAGAGACACAGCAGTCCGCTGCTCAGACCGTCTATTACATCGCAGCGCTGGAAATCGGTTGGGATTACCTGGACGACGTTGACCCTGCGTCCGACCAAAGGTGAACATTGCTTTGTTTCATTCGAACTACCCAATCCGATGTGGCATTGAGACCTCGGGCAGTTTCCAAACGAAACAGTTATGTACAAATATGCTCACATGGTTCTATACAAGCTCCTGTTTTAGAAACTAACACATTTACAATTAGTTAATTAATTGATTTAAAGGTCTGTTAAGTGGTCATTTTTTTTTACTATTGGATTGATTTGGTTCCATTCTTTTCATTCTTTTGTTTCTAAAGGAGAGATGTTCCTCAAAAATACATCAAGGCAGTCTACAGGGAGTACACAGATTCTAAATACACTGTCCCCAAACCAAAGCCAGCATGGACAGGTAGGTCTCTTTTCAATCAATCAAATATGTTATTAGTTTCGTTTGTGTTATTAAATCATAATTGTGTATTAATGTTTAATAGCCTATTGATTTAATAAATAAAACTAACAAAATAATGTCCGGAACCTAAAATGGAAAGAAAAAAGTTTTCCAGTCAAGAATGTGATTGTAATACTGGTGTTTTTTCTACATAAATAACAAACCGTAAAAGTTGTCAGTTCTGTTACGGAGCTTGCACCCTTTGTCTTAAAATATGAGGTCATATATATGACCTCTCTAAGAACATTGTGTCCTCTGGTTGCAGGTATTCAAGGCCCAGTGATTGTTGCCCAGGCTGGTCACAGTGTGGTGATCCACTTCAAAAACCTGGCCTCTCAGTCCTACAGTATCAGCCCTGTGGGGATCACCTACGGGAAACAGTCTGAAGGTAGAAAACTGAATGGACATTAGTCAGCAGCATACGGTATTTTTTGTCTCATAATAATTTTGTAATGTGAAGTCCATGTTACAGCTTAGATGAGTCAATGGCAACACTTACTGGTTCAATCCTACTTTTACAGCTTTCAGGAAAAATCCAAATTTGATCTTCTAACTGCTTTTTTTTTTTTTGCTGAAGTCTGAAATCATTTTGGGGCCAAGAATGATGAGGATCAACAGAAAAAGCAATGATGTAAATGTGAAAATAATATTAACCAGAAAACAGTGTGTCAATACTGTGACTTCAAGTTGACTCCCCATTCTTAAATTACAGCATGTAACGGTTATCATTATCTTGTGTGTGCAGATTTTTTGCAGCATGTTTGAGCCAAATGGTCAGTCTTACAGCATAGTGAATAATTTTAGTTGCCTTTGAATTACAATACCCAACCGCAAAGGAAATAATTAATAATCCCTGATCAGAGAATCTTTTGAAGGTTAATACCCTTCACAAAAAGCCACTGGCATATGTCATAATGCTGCTGTAGATCCAAAGCAGCCACGACTTGATACCAGCTCATGTCTTCATGCTATAGTTCATCATAATCTAAATAATAATAATAATAATAATCTGAAAGGCTGCACCTGTCGCATTAAGGAATGAGATTATCGCACCAGCGTGTGATATTAAGAGTTAAGAAAAAGGTTGCTGTCTCTGTGTGTGTATACACATGTCGGATATAGGTCATTCCTGCAAATTATCTTGATTGTTTGACAATGTTTTTACAGCAGTTACTTTCACTAGAAAAAAAATGTATTGTCAGGAAAAAAGGTTCCCAAAACATAATTTTCCTAACAGTATGTCCCTTTATTTATTTGTTATTGTGTTTCCTGCAACGCAAGCTTTTGTTTGTATAGTATAACGATTAGACCAGATTACTTGCATTCGTGTGACACCCATTTTCCTGCTTTGACCCTCCTCTCCGGCTAAATAAAGAGTCATGCTGCGTCTTTTCTTTCCAGGAGCCGGCTATGATGACTCCACAGCAGGCCAGGAGAAGGAGGATGATGCTGTCTCTCCTGGAGGCTACTATGAGTATGTGTGGGACATCAGCCATAAAGACGGTCCTACTACCAGTGACCCAGAGTGCCTCACCTACTCCTACACATCCCAGGTGGACACGGTCCGAGATTTAAACTCAGGACTCATGGGTGCCTTGCTCATCTGCAAACCAAGTCAGTGTGTGGTACATTCACTAGTTGTAGGAAAAATAATTAGAGATAATAAGATAAGCTCCTGTATTTTAAATTGCTTCGTAGCATTGCATAGTATCACATATTGCCTTGTGTGTGTGTGTGTGTGTGTGTGTGTGTGTGTGTGTGTGTGTGTGTGTTTCCCAGGTGCCTTCACAGACAAGGGTCAGAGGAGAAATCCAATGTTTGTCCTGCTGTTTGCCGTGTTTGATGAGACCAAGAGCTGGTATGGAGAGATAGGAGAGAGGATGAGCAGAGAGAAGTTCAAGAAAAGCATCGGCAGAAAGGAATACCACACCGTCAATGGATATGTCAACTCTACGTTACCCGGTAACAAACCACACTGGCTGTAGACAGGGAGTCTGTTCCATGAGTGCTGCTAACTCTGTGCTCAATGTATCAGTGGCTCTGCTGCAGGACGTTGGCCTCATTCTATCTCTCTGCCTCTCACTCTCTCTCTCTCTCTCTCTCTCTCTCTCTCTCTCTCTCTCTCTCTCTCTGTGTAGGTTTGACAATGTGTCAAGGCCGCAAACATGTGTTCTGGCATCTGATTGGGATCGGCACAACACCAGAAATCCACTCCATTCAGTTTCAGGATCACACTCTGCAGGTAACTCAAGTCTTCACACATTCACACAGTCACACAAACCAGCAAGAGTAGGCTAGAGAGAACTTTTTTCCAGTCAAAGTAGCCATAGCAGCACTTGCTCCAAAAGTCTCTAAATCTGCTTGAAAGTCGCCACGTTGGCAACTTAACAGTCAGGCCTCCCTCCAAAATGTACACTTGTATTGTTTTTGTTTAGGTGTTGAACCATCGTAAAGTCAACATTGAGGTGACACCCATGACATTCATCACTGCAGAAATGAGACCTGCTACTTCAGGCCGCTTCCTTATGAGCTGTCAGATACACGCTCACCGCCACGGTAAGAAAGACCAGATAAGTCTCTTGCAATTTGGACAATCTGTCACTCTAAATAAATGTACTTCACCCCTCCATTTAAATGACAACCTTTGTTGTTACTGTGCACTACTGCCCAGATGGCATGAACGCCTTTTTCACGGTGGAGAAATGCCCTGACCCTGTGATTCTGCCGGGGCCCGACCTGCGTAACGTCAAACACAAGGCTAACGTGGTCAGCAGTGACAAAGACGACGGTGACGACGACGGTGACGACGACGGTGACGACTACGGTGACGAATACGAGGATTTGTTCAACACCATAAGCGTTCAGCCAAAGAAAACACAAATGCAAGCAAGAGCCAGCAGAGGACAGCACTCCATAACCTGGGAGCATTACATCGCCGTTGAAGAGGTCACCTGGGAATACACCCTTAATCTCAAACCCACAGATAGGTAGGAAAGATGGAGGAGAAGAAGGAAGAAGAAAAACAGACGACCTTGCTCAGTCCTTCAATCAGAGGATCGGCGGTTTGATCCCCGTCTCCGCTAACCCATGACGTTGTGTTCTTGGGCAAGACACTTAACCCCAAATTGCTCCCGTAGCTCTGTCTATGGTGTATGAATGTGTGTGAATGTTAGCTACTCCTGATGGGCAGGTGGCACCTCAGCCCCTCCCATCAGTGTGTGGATGGGTGTGAATAGGTAAATGATGTCATGTAGTATTAAAGCGCTTTGAGTGTGGTCGGAAGTCTATAAGCGCTATACAAGTACAGGTCCATTTGAATTGATTGTCTTTTCTCTTTTGTTTTTGACACATCAGTGAGTTGCGGTCAAGATATTTGGTTGCACCTCCCCATCACCTGGGCTACAAGTATAAAAAGGCGGTGTATAAAGAATACACAGATGGATCTTTCACAAAGAGAAAGAACCCAGACACAACACTGCTGGGTCCACTTCTGAAAGGAAAAGTCAACGATCAAATCCATGTGAGTGAGGACAGAGAATATTACATTTGGTCTTTTGTGCATGATCAAATATGAGCTACAAAAAAAGAAATCAACAGATATCAATCATAGAAAACCCTGAAGCAAACTTCTGTTGTGCTTTTTGTTTGGCTTTCCACTGATCCCCCATTGGTTTGAACTGTGTCTCCAGATTACTCTCAGAAACCTGGCGAGTCACCCCTTCAACATCTACCCCATCGGCCTGACCAATATCTCTCCACTGCAGAGATCCGCGAATGGTAAGCTAGGACATAAACCAACAGACTAAACTCATCAATAGTTTGTATCACAATCAGCAATGCAAGCTTGCAAATATAATCAAAATCTGTCATTTTGGCAACACAAATTGAATGTATAAACTTCATACTGTATTGTGTTTTCCTACCTGTCTTAAGTGGTCTTATTTATCTATTTTCTGTATTATCTACCTCATCTCATTAAAACAGCTGCAGAGAAGGACTTGCGATCCATGGAAGTGCCACCCAACGGGACGTTTAGCTATGTGTGGAGGCTAACAACAGAGGATGGACCCTTGGGGGGAGACCCCCAGTGTCTGACCCAGCTGTATCAGAGCACCGTCTCCCGAGAGAGGGACTTGGCCTCCGGGCTGGTGGGCACCCTGCTTATCTGCAAATACAACTCCATGGACACCAGAGGACATCTGGTGAGAAGAACGTCTCTACAATAATAATATTGAATGGATTATTTGCAAAGATCCTGCTGCGTTCTTTCTCACCTGCTCTAATGTAACATAACACCCTGTTTCTCTTTCACTGAATCTACTGCTGCATGCAGTTGGGCCCAGATAAAGAGTGGAGCCTGATATTTGCTGTGTTTGATGAGAACAGAAGTTGGTACTTCAATGAAAACATGCAAAAGTCCAGCCAAAACTTCCCGAACATCACAGACCCTGAATTCTACAAGTCTAATGTCATTCACAGTAAGATCATTCTCTGTAGGTTCATCACCGAACCCTTTCACATTGTTTTCACAGTGTCATTTGATACATTGTTATTATAACAAAATATTGATTATAACTACTTTAAAGTGATTATCTCTATGCATGAAATCAATTATCTATGTCCACACAAACAGGCATTGCTGTTTTTTGTTTTGTTATTATTTGTATAATGTGCCCATTATACTTGAGCCATCATATCATCAATTTAATAACTCTGAATATCCTTTTAACTTCAGGTATAAACGGCGAGATGTTCCCCGGGCGACAATTTGTGGCGTCTCAAAATGACATCGCCTTCTGGCATGTGGCCAATGTGGGCACCCAGAGTGACTTCCTGTCTGTTTACTTCACGGGAAACGTCTTTCAGTACCACGGCCTTTACCAGTCCGTCCTCACCCTCTTCCCCATGACTGGCATAACGGTTCCCATGGAAACCGAGCTGATTGGTGAGACTGACGTCTTATTTGTTAGATAATGTTGGTGGGTGTAACCAAATTGTAACTTATTCATGTAATACTCTAAATGTATCATACCCTCAGTAGCTTTCGAATTTCCATTTGTCTTATTTTTCTGCAACAAACTTACAAAAACCAAGAGCATAATAATAATAATTTCTCAGACACTATAACCAAATACAAACTTTACACAGTTGACTTCTCTGATGAAGTAGCCACGGTTCAGTAGCTGAGACATAAAAATGCTGCTTTCCTGAATCACTGACATGCCTCATTAATGCATCAGGGTACTGCTGATATGTGAGCCTATATTGAAAAAAGGGGTTGCCGGTTTTGATGCGTAATTTTTGTGGATTGTGTTTCGTTCTTGAGTCATAAATTGTCTTTCCACAGGTGAGTGGGAGATCAGTGCCTATGATGGCAGCCTCAAGAGCAAGGGGATGAGCATTCACTACACCGTACGTCAAAGCGAAGATGGATACCGAGTTGATGGAAAGGAGATTCCAGACGACATCTCTGACTATTTAGATCTACAGCCGAGGGGCAGAAGACCTAAAAATGGCACAGTGTTAGTTCCAGTGTGTAAGAAGCCCCTCGCTAATAACAATACTCAATCAGGAAACACTTCCGCTCAAGATGTCACTTGTGATAAAACTGAGAGTACTGGGGGTGAAGAACATTCAGCATCTCAGCTGAAGGAAGTGACAGCAACATCACCGGAAGGAGAAGGAGGAATCCCGCAGGATATCTTGGAGGAAATAGAGAGAGCTGTGGAGCGAACAGTTTCTCAGAATGTGAATCAACCTGGAGGAGAGGGAGGTGTCAGGCACAAGAGACAAGCAGCCTGGACAGATGGAGATATCAGTTCTGGAGCCTCAGCAGATGAAGGACCCGCGATAGAGATTGGAGAAAAAGCTGTGGACAATAGGACCGAGGTTGGTGCCCAGGTAAAAGGTGAGGGAAGGAATGAAGCGTCAAGTGTGAAGAATGGGACGAGTGAAGACCTTGAAGAGAGCAACGAGATCTTACTTGACAGGAATCCACAGCTGAACGAGAAGAAATCAACTGTGGGGCTAAGTAATTCAGAAGAGATGGATCAAAACTTAGTACCACTAAACAACATCCGGTCTGAACCTGAACGACTTACAGCAGATCTGAGGGTTCTGGAATACAACGGCACTGTTGATAACAACATCACAACAGGGCTTGAGCTGTCCCTCGAGTATGATGACTACGAACAAGAGGTACCATTCTCTGTGTGTGTACATTCATTAATATATATATTCATTAATATATATAAGTATATATATATATATATATATATATATATATATATATATATATATATATATATACTTATATATATGTTGGCTGTTGTCACAAATAGCTGAACGGTACATCAGATGTATTTGGTATGGATTACATGGACCCGCGCTCCGGAGAGACCCGATATCGCCACTACTATATTGCTGCTGAGGAGATCAGCTGGGACTACGGCATCAGAAAACCACACCAGTTCATCAAACCCAGGTAGGAATAATATTTCACCCAGACATCCGTCCAGGACCTTAAAGGGATTGTTTTCTGGAAAAGAAAAACAAATGGTGCCTACCTGCATTGTATAGCTCGCTAACATGCTTTAACATGTTGTTTTCTGTTTGTGTAATTTGTACACAAACAGACATGTAAAATTCCACAATTTGTGGTTTTATGCTAATTTGATTGTCTCCTAGCTCAAGCTCCTCCTCTAATGCACAGTCATGAGTTTTATGAATTTATTTCTTTATTAGTTTTTTCTCCCTTTCTTTTCTTGATAAACTAAAATGCTAAATGTTAGGATGTCTCTTTTTTTACTTGGGCTTTTAAATAGTCATTTATTTTTATTATTGTATCCAACATGTTTTGTGGTGTTCGGAGCCTTACTTCATTTAATTTGTGTTTGTTGAAACTAGGGGATGTTTTGGATGATTTGGTTCTTTGGTAACATGGTCAAAATTGTAGATTTTGGACAAAGTCAACATTTTAACATTGAACAAATAAAAAAACAGTAAAAAAACACATTTTAAAATCCATTCTATTACCAAAGTGTAAAGTAGCAGTATTGATTCAACTCCTCTTTTTAGAGAGATGCGTCGAGGGATGAGGAAGTTCCTGCCAGAGTATAAGAAGGTGGTGTTTCGAGCCTACGCCGATGAACACTTCCTCGTTCCTCTGGTCAGAGGAGAGCAACAAGAACACCTGGGAATTATGGGACCTTTCATCAGAGCTGAGATTAATGATGTCCTCACTGTGAGTGATATTGTCACTGAGCAAAATAAAAGTGAATAATCCACACTTTGTATTGGTTCTTGGTGACGTATCTGTGCCCTTTCTGTCTTATTCAAGGTGGTTTTCAAGAACAAGGCATCCAGGCCTTACTCCTTTCACCTTCAGGGGGTGTATGACCTCAGCCAGGGGGCCGGCTTTGACAAAACCCATTCCCCATCTGCTCCATCCGGGGTCCCAGGAGAGCCTGTGGCCCCTGGGAAGACACAGACATATAACTGGAGCGTAACCAGGAAACAAGGACCAACTGACACTGAATTTGACTGCAAGACTGGGTCTTACTACTCCACCGTGGATAAGGTCTGGATAGGTCTTCATCTTAATCCTGTTCCCACTTTATTTTCCATGGATATACAGTATTTACTGTATGTCAGATTATTATTCAATGTATAATCAACCTTGCACGGCAATCAATTGTCCCCCAAAAAATCCCCATATCAATTAAAGTTTCCTCTTTTGTAATTGTTAATGTTAATAGTCTCGAGCTATAGTTACATGACAAGAAGAAAATAAATATTGTTGTTCTATGTTCCAGGAGAAGGACCTTCATTCGGGGCTGATTGGTCCACTGGTGATCTGCAAGTCTGGTACTCTCCGGACTCGTCAGAACACGCAGCCAAACGTCCAGGAGTTCGCCCTCCTCTTCCACACCTTTGATGAAACTAAAAGCTGGTACCTGGAGGAGAGTCTGCGGCGGCACTGTGCTCCGCCCTGTCAGGCCAACACTGAGGACCCCTGGTACCACATCAGCAATAAGTTTGCAGGTGGAGAAAAATGATTGATTGTTGGTGTCATGTTGTAATGAGCGTACTCTAATCTCAAACTCAAAAATGAAATCTCAGAAATAATGCCTTCGTTTTTCCGTAGCAATAAATGGTTATGTGGCAGAGACACTTCCTGGTCTGTTGGTTGCCCAGCACCAGCTGATCAGGTGGCACCTGCTGAATGTTGGAAGTGATGGAGAGTACCACGCTGTGCAATTCCATGGTTTACCTTTCACTGTTCACAATGAAAAGGAACACCGTATGGGGGTCTACAACCTCTTCCCTGGTAAACACACACACACATAAAGACACGCATTACACCAAAGAGCATGCATAAACTCTCTGTTTATGTGTTGCATAAAAACATGCAAACACATGAACAGATGTTTACCCCTACATTTGCAGATTTGCACTTCTCGGGACCCAACCTTTTCCGATGCCCTGTACAGTGAATACAACTGCAATCCATACAGTTCCTACTGTAAAACATGTTTTGGGCCAAACTTTAGTCATAAGATTGATTTTACTCCATAGACATTTCGGTACGTTTAACCAAATTTATGTGAACAATATCCTTATTATGCGTTTAATATCAATAAGATGTTAACTGATACGTTAAACAAGACACTCAAAAAGACCAACTGTAAGAGCATAAATCAGTGTTTTTACAGACTGAAAGAAATTGAATCATACAAAAATAATCTAGCGTCCATCTTAAGTAATTATATTACTTGCACTCTAAAAGCCTTATTCTTGATTATTGTTGCATGTGTTGCATTGTTCTACGTCACTCAGGGGTGTTTGGCATGGTGGAGATGAGACCCTCCACAATAGGCACGTGGCTGGTGGAGTGCACTATCGGAGACTACCAGCTAGCCGGCATGAGGGCTAAACTACTGGTCTACAATCCAGGTACACGCAGTGGCAAAATATATATATATATATATATATATATATATATATATATATATATAGTATTACTATTTAGAATGTCATTTTATAGAGCAAGAATGGATTCACTGTATTTATTTATGTATTGCCATGCTAGCATCAATGTCTGGACGAATGCATCGCTCCAATTTTCCACCTTTCCAGCATACCAGTTCAGTTGAACTTGTATAAGAAACACAAGGAACTTTTATTCTATTTAAAGCCAACAATGTTGTCAGTGCATTGTTCATGCCATTGCATGAATGAGTCAGTGGCATTCCCCACATTTTCAACACTGGAAAGTATTTTGTGCAAAAATGCATATCTGAGAGTCCCACTTTTCACAGATGTCAAACATATATATAGTTCTGTACTGTCCAGATGTGTGCAATATTGAGCTGGAATTTTCACCTGCAGGATGTCGCGTTCCTCTGGGGATGCAATCAGGAAGAATTGAAGATTCCCAGATCACAGCTTCAGATTACATAGGTAAGACAGTGTTTTTCACCTCAAGACCCTCAATATTTGGCAATACTTGTAGAGAGAGGAAGTGCTTACCACATATACCCAGTGTGCTGAAAAAGAAAACACCTCAGTCTTGTGGCCACCAAGCAGCTTCAATAAATTTGAAGAACAGGAAATTACCCCCACTGGGTTGGATTATAACCGTGTTTACACACGTGTGTCCAGATAACTGGGAGCCGAGGCTGGCAAGGCTGGATCAGTCTGGTTATATCAATGCCTGGATGGGCAGAAACAAAATGTCATGGATACAAGTAAGATACACAGCTTTTCTCCTGTTAACCATTGGACAGCAATGTTATATTATGTAGCGTCCAGTGTGACCTGAATTGAGTATGTGAAACGTGCTGGAATGCGTGTGTTATTATTAGGTTGATCTTCAGAGGCCCACCCTGTTGCACGGTGTGCAGACGCAGGGAGTCAGGTCAAAGCTGAGGGACAACTACATCGCACTCTTCCACATCTCCTACAGCCTGGACCAAGAGACTTGGACCACTTACAGGGGAAACGGAACCAAGCAGAACAAAGTTTGTCCTCTACTGTTACTAGTATTAAATGTACCAAGAGGCACTCGTGGTCTCTAATTGCAGTTTCATTGTCAAATGAATACAGTAAAGGCAACACATTGTTCACTGTAATGTTTAATGCTATCTCAAGCAAGTTTCAATGATCCTTGAAGTTTGAGCTGAATTGTTTGTGTGGCTCTGGTTTAGTTATTTTATGGCAACATGGACAGCTCCAAAGTGAAAAACAACCTCATCGATCCACCATTTGTGGCTCGCTACGTCAGGATTCAGCCCCTAAGCTTTGTGCAAAAGCCTGCTCTCCGTCTGGAGCTGCTGGGTTGCGATCTCAACAGTGAGTTACACCAGCAGTAGCATCATTTATTGCAGAGGGTTACTTAGATTCTGTATTAAAGTGCAGAGAATGACTTGTGTGTGTGTTTGTGTGTGTGACCAGGTTGCTCTCTCCCTCTCGGGCTCAAGGACAGGCGGATTCCTGACAACAACATTACTGCTTCCTCATTTTATTCAACTCTGATGCGTAGCTGGAGCCCCAAACTCGCTCGCCTCCACCAGAAAGGCAGCGCCAATGCCTGGAGGCCAAAGGTGAACACAAATCCACAAATACTGTACGCGATAATAATGTATACCACTTCCTCTATATAGATCTTTCTGCTGAATGTGAAGCTAAAACCAAAGGAGACACTTAGCTTAGCTTAACATGAAGACTGGCAGCAGGGATAACAGCTAGCCTAGCTCATATGAAAGTGTTCAAGTCTGCAGTGATGATAGGTAGAGTCAAAGGTGTGCTCAGTTGCACCCGCAACTACACTTAGCAATGATGTCCTTGATATTAGTCGTTAGCTCTCTTACATTGTGGTAAGAACAGAGACTACAAGACTTACCACCCTTTCAATCTTCTCTGTCTTTCTTATTATTGTTTTGTTCTCTAGTTCCTCCTCAGCTTATCATTTAAACACTTTGCAGAACTCAACTGTAGAGGTGTCGAACTGTTGAGCTGTTATTAAAGGTCACACACCAATCAGTGGCACTTCCATGGACCGAGTTCAACAACTGCCAACTATTGTCTGGAATAGCAACCTGAAAGAGCTGCAATGGCCTAAACAAATGCCAACAGTAGCTTCATTTTTCATTGTTCTCAACATCAGTCTCAACAGCAAAACGTATTGCAAATGTTTTCCAGGAAAGTGTGACCGTGATTTTCTTTCCCTTGTAAAAAACGGTGAGAACTGTGGTTTAAGATTCATTTTAGTTTGTTGGGGCTTTTGTTGTTGCCAAGCAACTCATTGCATATCAGTCAAGTGATCATAAATGTTGGTAAAATTAATTAAAATGGAGAAAATGCCCACATTAACTATTGGTTAATGTTATTAGGTTTTGCAGTGTGCAGCCACATGTCAGTGGAAAAAGATGCACTGCCAGTAACACTTTTCTACTTTATAAGTTTCCTAATCGTATTGTGGGAGAGGAAGTGGTGTGGCGTTCCCTTTGGCCATCCCGACATCTGTTTTTTGTTTTCATTTGCTGTTTCATAAGATGTCTTTTTTTTATGCGTTACCCTTCTGGCTTTAATATTTCTGCTCATATTATTTCATAATCGCATGATCTTCTTGTAGTTCTCATTCGGAGACAGAGATCATACTTTGTGAGAATCAAATCAGTGAACAGAAAAAAATACCCCAGTATACCTGTTCTGTTTTTTGCCTTTGTTTTTTGATACTTATATATTCATTTGTGAGATTTAAAAATGTTTCCTCTGCTCTTTTGTCTCCAGAACAACAACCCTCACGAGTGGCTGCAGGTTGACTTGGGGAAAGTAAGCCGCATCACAGGGGTTATAACCCAAGGAGCACAATCACTGTTGACCGAAATAATGGTGACCGAGTTCTCAGTCACCATCAGTCATGATGGTCACTCCTGGACCAGTGTGTTGGAGGAAAGCTCCCAAAGAGAAAAGGTACACATCCCAGTTCACCCATAATACTCAGTGATGCTGCTAAAATGATCCAGGTCCCTGTAACTCATTTCCCATATTCACATAACCATTGATTCAGAAGGCCTAATCTATCGCACAGTTTCCTCACCGTCACACAGGTGAATGAGTCACTCTGAGTTGTGGAGCTGACGACCCACCAAAGGAATCCTATTAGTGTGTTAGTGACACACTTTAAAAGGATTCCTCTGTGTCAGTTTAGGTCATCGATTCACTTCCTGTTTCCTTTCCTCAGATCTTCACAGGAAACAGCGATTCAGACGCTGAAGCTCTCAGCGTTTTCGATCCTCCTCTGTTCGGCCGCTACTTCCGCATCCACCCGCGGGGTTGGTTCAATGGCATCGCCCTGCGTCTAGAGGTCCTGGGCTGTGACACACAGCAGGGGCCCTGACACTGCCGGGACGACTCACCAACGCCACCCAGCAACATTTTACTAGCGTCATGTATCCTGGTTTTATTTTGGAGTTTGTTATTAAGAGCACTTACGTTATATATGACATGAAGCTGTTTGTATAAGAGAAGCTATTTGTTCTGTCGCCACAACTTTGTTTACATTTCGGTTGATAAAGAATCTTGTTTGATGTCATTTTTAAAAGGATATCTGATGTTGGTAGAAACCTATTTTAAGATGTGAGTTTAAAGAGAGCCACAGTTTAAAAAACACGGCTGAGCAACACAGTATTGGCTTTGCTTTAACTTCAGAGCACACCTTTTGAATGTAAGCGTGTGTATATATTTCAGATGGATGTATAAAGTTTGAATGTTTGATGTATATTGTTGGAAAAGTTAGTATTAATGTATTAGAGTTTATATAAACAATGAATATCAAGATGTTTCACTGGCATTTATGTATCGCCTGGGTGTGAAACAGGACACACACACACACACTTCTGTTCAAGCTAAATTGTTTACTTTCAAAACTCCAAACCAAGTTCAGGTTTGTGATTGAACATTTTTCAGACAAGGTCACATCCAAGTAATGAGAAACACCTCCCGATACATTACTTCCTGTCCTGTTCTTCATGTCCATGTCAGGAGAGGATGTAGCCCTTGCTCTCTGTGCTTTTGTTTTCTTCCCTCTTTCCAGCACATTATCTCTGTTCTTTCTTGGTCCCATCTGTCTCTAACGCGTCCAAAATGTTCCTCAACTGTTATTTTGGCTTATCCACCTCCAACAGGACCTCCCTGCAGAAACAATGAACAGTTCTGCTCAAACATTGTTCCGTCACTAGTTAAGCAGAGGCAAAAGTGGAAGAGTACGGTGAGATGATGAGATGACTGGAGGGGAAACGGCAAGAGCAACGAGGTGCGTTGCTCTTGCCGCCTTTATCACCTCATTATCAGCGCAGGAAGTTTTTGCGGGGTTAGTTTTGTTTGGAGGACAGGACATAATCCAGTCTGCTCGACTGTCGCACTTTATCTCTCTGAAAACAATAACACGCCGGCTGTAATCTCAGCAACAGACTGAACACCTGTATACAGGTCCAACTGAATAGCGGATAATACACATCGTAGGTTGGCAGAGGCAATGGTCTGCTGCCCATGTATGATTACCCATCAGCTGCAAGAATTAATTAATATTCCTTTGATAAGTCCTTTATAGTTTCTATAAAATCTAAAATAGTTCAAACGCACTACAGAATTGTTAAGAAATGTCCAAACTGCTTGTTTTGTCCAGCCAACAGTTCAAACCCAAAGTGCTCCACTAACGATGAAATAAAAACCAAAGAAAAGTGACACAGAAGCATGAACCAGTGAGATAATAAAAGTTGTTGCTGATTCGCTTATTGTCAATCACCAAAATCAAACAAATCCTTTCAGCACTAACTGATGCAGGCGCGACAACTTTGTGCGTTTGTAGGAAACAACATCTAAGACTTGAGTTGGCTGTCGAAAACAGCAACCTTCGTTATGCCAAATTCAGTTACTTTTCGGTCTCAAGTAAACCTCAGATCTGTTTGTAAGATAATTTTCAGACTACTGACAATGATGGAATGGAACTAAGCACTTTCAGTGGAAAATGGGTGGCAGTGATGTGTGCTGTAGGTTTTGTTGTTAATGGTCTGAAACTCACAATCGACCACAAAGGTCCTGTAACACATGGTTTCACATGTGTTAAATCTTTCAGTTTGCGACAGACCAGAAACTCAAGCTCGCCTCTTCCAATAACGAGAAAGTTGAGAAACAGTTTGTGTAGATTTCTGAATTATGTATGTATTCATCAACTGATTCAGCCATGTACTTAATCCAAACTCTTCCAAACTTTGGATGTCTTTTGACTCTCAGATCAAACTTCATCAGATTTGAAACTTTCAAAAACATGGATCTGGAGTTCCAGTTTCTCTTGACCCCGCTGACTGATTGCCACTCTTTCCTTTGTCACAACCTACTAATATGTAACAGTGTAAATGAATCTGTTTCTCTGTTGACAAATCAGTGAGGAAGTGCCGTGAGGGGGGCAGGAAAGAAGAAACAGTGTGACACAAAAGGAAAATATTCCCAAAGTGTTATCACGCTCTCTTACATCATTTCCTGCTTTGTTCTTTGGGCCCCTGAGGACCCGGCGGACCCTGTCTGTAAGATAATACAAACTAAAGTAGACCTTATCATTACCCTCTTCTTCTTCTTCTTCTTGGTTAAAGTTACAATACAATGAGATACAGTATACATCTGTAATGGTCGATGTATACTGTTGGAATTAATGTGTTTTTATTTCATTAGATCAATGGACTGTACTTGTATAGCCCTTTTCCAATCCTCTGACCACCCAGAGCGCTCATGTCCTCATTCATAGACGGATGGCAAGGGCTGCCATGCAAGGTGCCACGTGCCCATCAACTCTAACTAATCATTGTTGGCCATCAACTCCGACATTCATACACATTCACACAAAGGCACAGCTGTGTGAACTATCGGACCCGGGGATTGAACCGACGATCCTCTGATGGAAGGACTGAGCCACGTTCTCCATTACTTAATTTGGAACCAGTTCTCATTTGACTTTTGTGTGTGGGCCTGTGTGCGCAAAGTGGCTACTTTGATTTGATTTAACTTTAGTTAACATGAAAAAAAAGTCTAAAATGTTCACAACCATAGAAAACAGTCATGCTTACAAGGGGAATATGATAGTTATTCACAAGATATAGATGAGCTAGTTAATTAGATAAACTGTAGATGTGTCGCGGTTAATTCAGTCAACAGTTAATTTGAAATCATCTCAAATATGTTATTTGAAAGAATATGGTTCAATAAGTGGTTTGTTTATAATGTGGAATTTATGTTGTTTAATTGTTTCTGCATATGTATAACTAGAATATATACGTAGCATAGAAAAAAAAGTATTGTTATGTTATAATATAAAATTAACAATTTACGATTATTAAGTAAATCATGTTTAATGCCATTGAATGTATTTCCAGATCCTTTACAGAAAGAAATGAGAGAGAGGGGACCCCTACTGGACAATCTACAGTGCTACATTAGTTATTGCATTGAAACAGCTGGTAATTAAGAATTGAGAGCAGCTTGGTGCATTTCCCCTCTTGGCCAATCAGGGTGTGGCAACGCCCCTTCTTTGTGACTTCAGGGAGGTGGGGACTCACACCTCCACATCTCTTAATGCAGACCTCATTTTAGCCGATTCAACCAGAAACTCTGGTCTTCAGGCCCTTTCGACACTTCTTTCCAGTCTTTTGTTTTTCTGGTTGAGGTAAGGTCACCTGCATAAGAGCAGACCTTATTTACCTTGTGTTAAGTACTTCTGAGATTGTTTCCCCCAAGTAAATATTTCTGTATTGTGCAGTTGGGAAATGGTTCCCAGGTTTCTTTGTGATGAGCTGAAATTGGTCGTTATTGCCACACTGGTAGGTTAAGTTTGTATCAGTGCACTTGGTCAGTCATTGAGGATCCCCATAGGTCCTTGCTCTCATTCCTTGCTGGCTTTAATAAAAGACTTTAGATTTCATTTGATTTAATAATATGATTCTCTTTTTTAAGAAGATTATTCTTCACTGTATTAATGCTCATTTATTTAAAAAAAAAAAAAAAAGAAAAAGAGAGAAAAAAAAAGGATCTTCCCAGGCTCAACTTGTGACCTATTCCTGACTTGTGACAACATAAAAAAAAAAAAAAAAGAATATCAAAAATTCAGAGCTCTGCTTCTGGGAACAGATTCAGAAAAGTGTGATCTTCAGGACATGCTCATGATTGTCTGCATTGTGAGATACTGAGGTTAAATAAGGGAACAATGAGTCAAGAGAGAGAACTGATTGCCTCAATGCACCCAGCCACGTTGCCGTGGTGATAAGGAGGAGTGTGTCCCTGAACAGCAGCCGTGTTTGTGTCTTCATGCATTCAGAGGGTTTGTGGGTAATCTCCAGCATGAAAGTGAAACAGTTGAGGACTGAAAGCACACCGCCAACAAAAGAGTGACTGGCAATGACAGCATGAGTTATTTTCATATTACATCTTTATTGTTGGTTTAATAGAAAAATGTGCCTCTTTTGATACTGATTCAAAAGAACTTTTTTTTTTTTTAAACACAAAAAATGTCCTTAATGTTTCTAGCAGCATGATTTAATGTCGGATCTTGTGGCCTCACTGGCCTTGTTAAAACATTTAGTAAAATAACTAAACCATAAATATGTATTCATATTAAAAAAAAGTGTGTGCAGGGAGGACAGGAGATGTGAAGAGAGGCAATCAAGGTTTTACTACCTTTAGAGTTTTAGAGAAGGGAAAAGTTGAGACTGGCACTGAAATATTACTAATATGTTGTCATGTAAGGCCTGGGTGTTGCCATGGCACCAAACGGAAATATACATCCCCATAAATAGTTGGGAGTATTTATAGCTGTGAAAACATGATGCCTAATGTCAAGAAAATTAAACATATGCACACATAACCGGGTTTCTAGAACAATATGGAGCACGTAAAGACATTATTCAGGTGTGGTCAAAAGCAATAAAAGCTTTCATTCACAAAGAATAAAAAAGGTGACTGGAAGTTGGCAGTATATGAGGTGTTGGACTTTTTCCATATGATGACTCAGCGTCATGATACAAAGACCTTCAGCTATCCTGTTCCACAGGTTGTTTGTACAGTTTCAGGCTGAGAGCAAAGCGCAGCAGAGATTGTGGCTCGTGGAGCGGAGACATGACACGTTGCCGAGGAGAAGGCTCAATATTGCAGTCGTGTTTTAGTTTTTTTCTGCCAGAGAAACGTTGACTGAGGTGAGACTGAGAGGCCTGGATCTGTTATCTGGCAATTGACTGGTAGATAGCAGCAGCAGCACGCTCAAGCAAATGCTAAATGAAATAAAGCCATCGCAGAATAACGTTACAAATGGACCGTGTAAGTAAATATGACACATTTTGATTCTGGTTAATTTGACCTGTATGTAACATAGAATGTAACAAACCAAGAGACCAAAGTGCCTCTCGGTAGCTCTGACCTGCATACCACAGGCGAGCACCAGAAGAAAACAAAAAGCAAACACAGAGGAGAAAAGTCAAGTTTTGATTGTCAGGGGAAACAGCTGCAAGTCCAATGAAAACGTTCTAATTATTAAAAAAGTCTTAAAAGCATGTGGTAGTGTTAGTAGATTGTAGTTTAGGAAAGGGGCTCTCCCTTAGTCGGTCGTGAAGCTTCTGCAGGATACAGGAGATCAAGTTCATCGTTTAGAGTTTGACGTGATGACAGAAAGGGAACCCCGAGAGAAGCTAAACACTGGTTCCACAGACACCGTGCAACCAACCAGATGTACTGTATCATTCTTCATCCGTGCTCCTTCACTTTGTTATTTCATTTCCAAATTACTGTTTCCAGTAGTCACTGAAGTGTATCACTAAAAAGCCCAACATTTAAAAAAATCTGTTATTAAAAACAATAGAAACATTTATGGTTAATTAAAGACCATGATAAAGTGTACAGTATAAAGTACATATGTTGGTACAAACATGTCACATTTCTCTATCAATCTACTAATAAAAAGGAGCACACTGGCGGTTCTGAGTCTGACAAGTAAAGAGGCCATTGAGAAAAGACAGAGACTTAACCAACACTACACGAAAAGAAAAAGAACGAGTCAAAAGTCACATTAATATCTGGAAAATTCACTTTATAATCTCAAATCTAGCAACTCTGATCAAAAGTCTTGCTTCTAGTCTTCGTCTCATTAAAAAAAAACATTGATGTTAAGCTGCTAGCTAACAAGCTGACAACACATTTGACTCAAGAAAATTTAGAAAAAAACATATGAATTCACAGTAAAAAAACAACATTTTATTCAATGTTGTTGAGACGGATTCATTTTGTGCATAGAAACACAATCAGCCTTTTGCAGGTCGTTAACCAAAAGGTCCTTGAATATGGCCTCATGAGGGGAAGTCCTCTGTTGAAGTTTCCATGCCCTGGTTCATTTGCCAGACAGGCCTTTAGGGAAACAGGCCCCTAGTTTGAAAGAAGTAAATCAGTGCAAATTCTCAGTAAGTGGCCAGTGTTTTTTTCAGTGGAGAAGTAACAGAATTTCAAGTTAAAATATGAAGTGATTCATCAAATGTTACCTCTATTATATTTCTGAAAAAATAATTTTTTTGAAATATATAATGTATTGTGGGTGAATGCTGTCCGATTAGAGCTAATAGGGTTTCGAGTTATTTTCAGATTTTATAAAGAGAATCTCTCGCAACCTTCAGAATACAAAACTGTAATTAGTAAATTAAATAAATGTCATAGTTAATCACAATTTATCAGGCAGGAGCATATTGATTTGGTTAAATACAACATTTCAAGAAAAAAAATTGCCAGTAAGAAGGTGTCCTTATTTGTAAGATTAAATTGAGCAGTGTTCAGGAGCTTCATGTTCACGTTAATGTGATTGCATTTGTGAGGAGGCTGATGAACCTAAAACCCAAAAGATGTATGATGCATGATGCTGGTTAGCTTACATCTCTGGTATGAAGACATTTCAGGCAGCGGTACTTATTAAAAGTACCTCTCCTTTTTGCTTTCGTTTGCTAGCGTCAGCTGCAACTTGCACTGCCAATCAAATGTAACACTACCTCAGTCAGGCCTTTGTATTTTTGCTTTCAAACATGTTTCAACCATTATATGATTCTCCACTGCTGACGGTTGAGTGTCTCTTTAACTTAAGGTAAGGATATTAGACATTGATATAACTGCATTTCTTCAAACACAGACAGAGAAATGAGGATGTGATGAAGACAAGCTAATGCCGTGGAGGTAGAGGTGAGAGAGAGCAAGAATGGTGAGGATCAAGAACAAAGGAGCAAGTGGATATGAAGGCAACATAAAATGGAAGGATAAATCTCTAAATGGGTTAGATTATGGGGAATGGAAGTTTGACATTTCCACAGTTTGGTGCTTCCTAAAGAGACACTAATGAGGTTTTGGAGGAAGCAATGGTGATTGAAAACAGGCATTGGGCGGCTTTGTGACTCTGAGACCTGAATTAAATTCCAACAACAAAAACCACAACACAGAAGAGGGAAATAATAAAGTAATGAAGAACTTGTTCATCTGGATTGCTGAGGATTGTTTGATTGCTGAGGTATAGATGTATGTTTCCTATTCAGAACTGTTTGTCCAATAGCATTACCCCCCAAAAACTACACTCAGCAATGAGGTTTGTGTAGCTTTTAGGCTCTAAAGTGCCGTCACACCAAAGCTGACTAAGTACTGGCATTGACAGCAAAGCTGGGAATTGACAAAAAGTAACAGGCTACCATCTGAACACCGGGGCACTTCCTTCCTTACTGTGCACTAATTCCCTTCTCTGCCACTCAGTTATGCGTAAAACCACATTGTAACTCAAACAGCAGCTCTACTTCACATCTGTTCATTAAAATTCATGGTTCAAGAGAACTTGTAATCTAAGAGTGCAGAGGTAAGTGGTCCAAAAGTTTAAGAAACATAATAACTGCAAACTGTCCTCTTGAGGGAATATCTCAATGAGGCTGTGACCTTTTGTTTTATTACTGCCAACACAGTGAGTGACGGCCTCATGACACAAAGCTAAACTTAAGCAGCAAATTAATTGGCTTATCTGTGAGATGGCCTAATGAGGGCTCAGGCCATTTGGCAGCTTTAATCTCAATAGCCCGCTCTTATTAACAGATCATAACATAGTAACTGCCTCTGCTATTATAAGTGCAGATGCACACACACACATTCAGAATAAAACAATACGAAACGGAATTTGAAAGAAATCCGATGCTTCTAACAGCTGTGACTGCATGATTCCAACTCTTTCCACTTGTACAGTGTTCACACTACAAAAAACTTCTGTGATGTATTTTTCAAAGCTGTACGAAATACAGTTAATGCAGATTTATCTTGCACCCTAATTAAAGGGTGAGAGTTGAGGCTGTACAAACACGTGAAAAGACCTCGCATCACCTGTAGTGTTTCATGAATTAAGGCAGCAGATGCACAGCTCTCATGACTTGCCTCTTCTGATTGCATAAGATGACCTGCCACAAGCTGCAAAGTCATTGACCAACCGTGTAAAAACTCTAACAGTCTAGGGTTCATGGCATATGAATCAGTGGGAATCAACAGATGCCACAATCACACAACTGTGTTCCATGCAGGCAGGCTGGTAGAGTAGTTTTTTTTTTTTAAGTATTTGGGGCCCTGGGTGTGATTACAGTGTGCGGTTGAGTTGAGGTGGTTGTCTGGTCCATCCTGTGACATTTACAACAGGTGTATGGTTTTCTGGAATAGAATAAAGTAAATCACTCAAGATCAAATTGTGGTTCAGCTACACTGGACTAAATAACACTGGATTACGAAATAAAATGTATTGTGTTAAAAAAAAAAGTAGACGCATGAGGAACTACATAAAGATAGTGTGAATTTATCACCTCACTAATTCTTATTTTATATGCCTGTTATCGTAACAGTGTGTTTATATGGAATTTAGAAACAAAGCATAGTGTTTTTTTAGAGCTTCAAAAAGCCAAAGCAGCATGATATGACATTTTGAAATCAGTCAGTTAAAATCTCTTCATTTCTTTCCTCTTGGGGGTATATGATACTACAGAGTCTCCACAGGTTAAACAATCCTAGTTGAGACTGTGTTGTGCTTATCCTCCTTCATACATTCCCATCATCCTTTGCTGATGTGCCTTCTTTCCGTCCTCTCTGTCTTGTAGCCAGAGCGCCCTTTTCGATTTCTCTCCACATGAAAATAACAAACAGCCCATGAGAGTCCAGGAGGATGAGAGGGTGAAACGTCAGCTGACCGGAAGTCCATGGTTGAGAGGAGGGAAATCTAAGGATGATAAAAGGTGCTGGTGGGCTGAATCCCTGGGGAGTGAAAGCAAAAGCACAGTCACATATAAGAGGAAGAAATGTGGATACGTAATACGTCAAAGTGCACCAACAGGGATCTATGCTTGATATGTATAAGTATAGGGAACCTTTGTACAGTGTGACTCAGATGTGTGTCTCTACGTCAGTGTAGCCTGGCAGGATGTCTCCATTGGAGCAGCTCTTGGGCTCCCCCGCTGGTGTTGGGGTGGGCAGCATGTGGGCAGTTGTGGACGTCTCCTCCGATGATGCCGCTGCCTGGAGCCTGCGGTGTATCAGTGGCACAAAGAACAACACCACGCCCCCCACTATAGGAGGCACGCCAGCCAGGGAGAAGGCCACTGTGTAGTTCCCAAAGTAATCGTGGAGGAGACCTGGGCAGTGGAGGCAGTGGGACTCGGTTCATGTTATCATGTCTTCAAATATACAGTATAGTTCAAAATAGGCATATTTACCCTAGACGTTGACCCGTTCCGGTAAAAATAGCGATAACAGCAGATACAGATCCTGTTTTTGCTGACCTCTTGTGGTTTAAAGTCTCACTTTAATGCAGTTATGAAGAAGTGTGCTCCAGTGTGTGTCATGAATATAGTGCCTTAGATTGGGATGTCAATTGTGTTGGCTCATTGATGCACTAGCCAATTTAATTAGCTATTATTAATATAAGTGGCAACACAATATATGGCCCCAATAATACTGTTTTATATCAAAAGAGTGGAAGTCAACAAGGAGACTGTACCATTGTGATCAAATCCAGCACTAAAACCTGTCCCTGTCTGCAGATCCACATTCTATACATGTCCGTAGGCAGGCTAAGGCATACAAAGCGTACCGACAGTGACAAAGCCAGGTCAAGAAGTTCAGCACACTGCACTAAATGTTCAATCTACCGCTGAGCATGTGACACATGAGCAGCAGGAGGGGCTTGCACTCGCATTGTTGCCTGTAATGTATGCATTCTTGCTCCTGTACTGTACAGACTGTAGAGAACAACACAGTGATGATCACATTCAGACTATTGAGGAGCTGCCTTTGTTGTTCATGTATGTTCACATTGAAAGTATATATTACACATTATTATAGTCTGCATTCTGTCAATGTCATGTTTTGTTTAACTACAGGAGACAATGTTTTTATCTGTGGTTAGTCATGAGGAAAATTAAAACCATATGCCACATTGTTGTACTTTATGTCTGAATGCAGGTCTTTGTGTGCACAGACAAAAAGCGCAATCATTTGGCTAGTCAGTTGAGTCCTTTTGCTAAATAAGATTCAGAGAACAAAAAGAATATTACATTCAAGTAGATAAATTAACGAAATGTATATTTTTGATCTGCAACCAACCATAATTTTTTATCAGACGATTGTTGTCTTGATTAACCAATTAATTGTTCCCTCTCGAAAATGTCAGAAAAAAAGGGAACATTTCCCACAGCCTGAGGTGTCATCTTGGAAAAAAAATTGTTTTACCAACCGCTGAAAATAGTCGCAGATCAGTATCATGGACATACATATGCATAGTTTGGGATGTAGTCATACAAAATATCAGTATATTGCTTTCTCCAAAAATGTAATCTAAAACAGAAATGACACTGGGTTGTTTGTTCTTTTAAGTCCTAAAATGTAATTTGTACAAATATCTCAAACCATTATAAGAATCACTGGTACGCTGAGTGTTTTGTGGTAAAAGCAGTCCCGGTATGTGTGAGATCTGAAAGAGGTTGGCATGAGAGAGCACAAGGATGCCTCAGTCAACAATGTAATGGTTGTAATGGTGCACTTCTATACATTCTTGTTATTAGAGAGAAGAGGAGAGAGGCAGGACGTAGACGAGACATAAGAGGAGTTGAGTACTGACATCTGACCCTGTATGTGCTTTTTTCCCTGAAGATAAATCCATAGAGACAGCCAACAGTTGGCATCGAGCCCAAACCGCTCTACAGATACACTCTGATGGACAATGTATCCTGTCTGCATTTGTCTTACTCTCCCTTTGATCCCTACATACTGTTTTACTCGGTTAACATCAATAAGCTTGCTGTGCGCTGCTGCTGCCAACATCCTGAAGTTAGTGCAAGAAACCAGCTCACTGTAATTAGTTCTGTGTTTTGCTTCTCACCAGCAATGGGTGGACCCGCAGTCATGGGAAGAGACATAAGGCCAAGAAGATAGCCTATAGCCTGCGATGCCTGCATGGGCCCCACCAGCTCGAAAGCTATGGGAGCCATCATGGTGAGGAAGCAGCCATCACACAGCCCCAAGAACACGCACACAACCACCAGCCACTCGAACACCAAGCACTGAGGGATCATCATGGACATCAGGCCCAGAGCCATGAAGGACACCACCTGAAACACATAAGGTAACAACAAGCTGAAAGTCTCTCTCGTATTTCTATTTCTAAATGACATGGCTGGCTGTTTTATAGGCCATAGCTGCAGTAGGTGTTTGCTTGTTTTCAGTGCACTGATGAGTAAGTGAGGGGAGAAATACTGTACAGATGGCTCAGTTTCTATCCTTGTTGTGCTTGTACATGGAGAACAGACCTCCAGGCCTTTTGACTTCCTTTTAAACATCGTGTTACTTCTGCGACAGAGCACACCCTCCAGCTACTAATAGGAGAACATATTTCAGGTGGAAAACAATGTGGTAAAGATGCACTGGACAGGTGGGCATCTGAATGCGGAAAACTAAAAGCTGATAAAATATTATCTGAAATTAAACAGACATGCATGGTGACTCAGTGTCCCTCTGCTGAACAACCCACTTGATTGACAGCATGCAGATTGTGGGGATTCTGGCCAACAGAGCATATGCATAATTTGCATTCAGCAGGCACCAAATGAGAAATCTCATTCCCATTCACTTTTGATCAGAACTGCTGTGCTTCCATTTTCTCCGGACTGAATCATCCCCGCCATTATCCAGTCGGGTAAATCTTTTGGCAACACGACAGCTTATTTCTACTCCGGTACTATAAGTGTGTGCAAATCAGCATTTGAGTCGTGTTTCTCTGCAGCCTAATAAGCCATTAAAGACACTGAATCTCTCTGGTTGCAAATCAAAATATATAATGTTCAATTTAGTGACACTCCATAAGCCTTTTAATAGAATGCCATTAAATACATATTGGCTCAGTGTGATAGTATGCGTGCCAGTGCGGTGAGTAAAACAAAAGGAAAGTTCACAGCGTCTGACAAAGAACCTCAAAAGACAACTGTTAATAGATAACCTTCAGTCTTCTAATTCAGGTTAAAGTTGGTGTGCAGGTTTTTTATTTGAATTGTTGGCGCTATTAACACTTTGTTACAAACTATCACATACCACAGGAACATACATGTAGTACTTACAAAGCTCTTAGAAATAGTAAAATAGTAGAAATGAGAAAATAAACATTTACCGTTGATTGATTGTGAAATGGAAGAAATCCTTAACATCATGTTAACCTACACAGGCTGCTAGCTCGACAGCTGTAGGTACCAACAATAGCAAAGAGCTTTTTGTTATTCACATTTGTTATATGTTCACACTCATAATGGTCATTTTGGGGAAGTGGCTTTGGGGGGAGGCCTAACGGGACGAGCTGTCAGTGTTGCAGACTCTGTGACTTTCTCGTTGTGCTGATTCATCGGTTTGAATACTTAAAAAATATACTCTTACTGTTTTTCAAATATTTCCTCACCTGCATGTAGATCTTTTGAACACCGGTAATGAGGTCTCCGATTTTGCCAAAGGCGAGGCGTCCCACCCCAGATGATGCTCCTATGCATACCAATAGTACCCATTCCTTCTGGGTCCCCTTGAACTGCTCCTTCACAAAATTAATCTGAGAAACGGAGAAGAAAAAAACAGACATAGTGCTGCGTGAGGTTTGGCTGTGTGCTTGTTGGTTAAACGTGATTGTGCCACACAACAAGCTCACCGGGAGCTAGTAATGTTAAATTATTTATCACACAACCTGACGGTTTCTCATGTTTATGTGCTTCAGGCCTAAAGAAGTCAATTAACTCAGCAAATGGCTGTGCATTTAGGGTGTGTGGGAGGGGGGGGGGGGGGGGGGGGGGGGGGCTATTGTCCATCCATAACCCCCAAGCAAAGGTCTAAGAATAACAAAATGTCTCCATCCACAGACCTTTGGAACAGCAGACCAGGAAGACCCAACGCATATAGGTCAGACCATCCCACTCTCTCAGCCCTGACCCCCCAAATCAGATCCAAAACATTAAACTGCCCTCTGAAGTCTTTCCTGAACTTGTGAAATATTTGCTCTGCTTTGAAGGGCTCTACATTCATCAATGGCCATAGGATAGGTATGTTTAGGAATACAGAGAGGCCATACAGGAGAGGTTTCCTGAGGTGGACGAGCCAATACAAAGACCGGGGCTGTGCTTACATCTGGGCCCAGCCTGAAACAACAGGCCTGACGGAGGGAGGCCGGAGCTGGAACATCCGACATCTGGATAGAGGGAGATCAACTTCACAGCTACACGGTGCAGCTTTACACTTCGTCCTCTTCCTTCACTATCTCACTATTTCACACCAAAGTCCGCTTTAGGTCATGTGCAGATTTGTCATATATTCCGAATGTTGCATTATTTTCATCGTGGAAAGCCATATTACTATGCTTTGACTTGAGTGAGATTTTCCTTTTTTTCCATTATAATATTTAAGTTAAAAGAAATTAAATGTTTGCAGCCAAAATTAATCTGTGTTATTTTACACATTTTGTTTATACCGTTTTTTATTATCCATCCATCCATTATCAGCCGCTTATCCGGGGTCGGGTCGCGGTGGCAGTATTTTATTATTGAAAAGGAAGAAATATCTTAAATGCTCCTTTTCCTTACAGCCACTGGAGGGGCGTGTGTGCGTGTGTGTGTGTGTGTGTGTGTGTGTGTGTGTGTGTGTGTGTGTGTGTGTGTGTGTGTGTGTGTGTGTGTGTGTGTGTGTGTGTGTGTGTGTGTGTGTGTGTGTGTGTGTGTGTGTGTGTGTGTGTGTGTGTGTGTGTGTGTGTGTGTGTGTGTGTGTGTGTGTGTGTGTGTGTGTGTGTGTGTGTTAGATTAATAGCAGCTGGCAGGCTGAGCCCAAGCAGGGAATAAAAAACAATGTAAACAAACCTGTGCTAGAGCTTACAAAACAAGGGCAGACATTATGTTGTTCGCAGTGGTATTGAAACACACCAGCATTTGAAAAAAAACAAACATGAAATTTGCTGGTACGTCTACATGTTATGTAATGTGCCTCAGCTGTGCAGCTCGTCAACACCTTAATGCTATTTATATAACACTAATATTAATTAAGAGGTCAGTATTTCCACATTTTCACAGTCACATACCATAAGTAACCAAGGACATTACACACTTCTGGAACTTTTTTCTTAATATTTGTACAGTCTTTAGTTTAGATAACCCAATTCAAGGCAGGAGCAAACACACAATGTGCAAATTAACTACAAGCATTCCCATTATTGTTCTTACCAGATGGACATATGGCACAAAGTATCCCAGTACAGCTGTTGCAACTCCAAACGCCCACAGTCGGTATGTCAAGATGTGGAACACACGCAGGTTGAAGTACTTCCTGACCTCACCCAGAACCCTGCTCCACCTGCTCCCCTCCTGGGTGGTGGCCCCTGGCTGGGTTTGGGGTTTGGCAGGGCCAGGACCCATACCTGGGGGTCCCATGCCTCCTCCAGCAGGCAGTAAAGGTTTGAACAGCAGCGCCAGCAGGGCCTGGACCAACATGAAGAGGCTGAGAATCTGAAAGGTCCTGCTGAGGCCCAGAGGTTCCCCCACCTTGTTGAGCAAAACTGGGAGGCCCATGGAGAAGAGGCTGGCACCGGCCGTCACCACGCCGTTGGCCAGGCCCAGGCGCTGGCGGAAGTAGTGACCGAGGATGACCAATGAGGGCTGGAAGGCGAAGGAGCAGCCACAGCCGAACAATATGCCATATGTGAAATAGCGAAGGCTCAGGGAGCTGCAATGGAAAAGAAACTGAGGGTCAAAGGACAGAGGGTGTTGTATGTTGTCGCCACTTGTGGCAAATTTGAGATGTGTTATATTGGACTATATAAATATAATTGATTTGATGATTAGACTGGTATCTATACTTCCCGATAAAAACGTTCCGCAGCGCCGCAGATATTCTAAAAATGTGACTCCGCTCCAGGGATCGCAGACACTGCAGAAGTTTGATTGGATATCAGGGCCCGGGAGTTGGCTTTTCAGAAAATGACCTTCCATCCAATACAACAACAAACAAAGACCGCCAGACAAAAGATTTGAAAAAATCTAAAATAAATGATATTCTATGCACAATCCGCCGAAGAACTAATTGTATGCCTGGCGCGCACAAGAGGAGGCCGCACAGGACGCGTAAGTACACAGGAGTATGAATCAGGCATGAGGCGGAACTGTAATTATGGCTGCTCTTTGTAGATTTGTGTAGGTAACAAAAAATGCAAGGTTTTCCTAAAAGGTTTCTGTGGAATTGGTAGTATAGCTTTATTTTCACTGTCGTATCTATCTTCATGTTTTTTTTCTCCCGCTCTGTGTGAGTATAGACTTAGTGCAAGAAAGTGGAATATGAGTATATTATACTAAATTATAAAAAGCATCTTATATGCTTACTATGACTTACTGCATGGCCGTTAAGATAGATTTTGAACATTTCAAACATCTTAGAGTATTTATTTTTCAGAAACACAAATGCTTTGCTCTGTGACTAAAATGTACTGTTAATACATTATGGTCACAAAGTAAGGCTCGGACAAGTAATGTCTTTAATAATGAATGTACAGTAGCTTACTTTGCAAATGATGTACCGAGCAGCCCTATAAAAGCCAGCACTGCCCCGCTGACAGCTGTCTTCCTACAGCCGAAGCGGTCTGTGAACATGCTGACCACAGGTGAACAGAAGAAGATCATGCCCATGGCCAGGGCCCCGACCCATGCTGGAGAGGAAGTGGAGAGGAGAGAGAATTCATCGTCAGAAATATGTGGATACCCTATATGTTGTAGCTATCACTTACACTAAATAAAAGACAGTCGTGTACCCATTTGTACAGCAAGCAAGGCTCAAAGTCCATGCAACATGAAATGTGAGCTGTAAATCAATGTGTCATTGATATAAAGGATACAATACCATACAATAAAACTGACGTATAGTCAAATTAATGAGAAGAAATGTTTTCCCTTTCCAGCATGGAGACAATACACTGGCTCATTTTTTTGATATGCAGCTGGAGAATTTGCTTCAAAGCAGCTGCATTATTACCTAGTCTACAGATAAACAAATGTAGTTTAAATAGCGCCCCATTTGACAACAGGAGATACAAGTTATTATAGTAGAAAGACATCAAATAGACCGTTCCTTTATAATGAACACATCTCTGCATATGGAAGTCATTGGATGAACAATGTTCCACCTGTGGAGGCCACAGTCAAAGGTAAATGTATGCTTCATGTTGTATCTTGTGCTCCCATTGCCTTGTAGGCATTTCATGACTCATACAGAATTATTACCTTGATGTCATATATATACAAACATGTCATATTTGCGGATGCTTTGAAAATAAATTAAAGCCTTTGTAGGCTCTATTCTTTTCTTGGAAATCTCTGTCTCTGCGACCCTCCACCATCTAGTGTGACTTGCTATTAATATTAATGTATGTAACTCTGCTCTTTATTGTGTCTTTACATGCATCATGTACATCAGACACACTCTATTAGATTTATCATGGTAATTAAGCACATCAAAAAGTGGATCAAAGTGGACAGATCTGGCCTGTGGTGTAATATCCACCCAGTGTTCAACTATAACGTACCAGAATGATCCAGCTGAGACTCTGCGGACCCTGAAGTGCAAACAAACACATTTTTGGGTCCAGTCTCCCGGGGAGCAAAGGTAGCTTTAATGTCTACCATATTGTCTGGGCTACAGGCCACACTGATCTAACAGCTCAATGGGAATCAGACCAGAGAGCAAGATAAACAGGTGGATGGGATGATTTACCCCCCCCCCCCCTCCCACACACACGCACACACCCACACACACACACACACACACACACACGCACTGAGTTCAGTGTTAAACATGAGCTCAACGACACTGTAAAACCTTTGTTATGGCGGATGACCTAAACATGTTGTACTATACAAGCACGTCTGCCAGTACACAGTGTACACTACAAAGTAAAGTGCTGTGTATGAGGGTGGGACTGCTCCAAAGCCTTCCTATAGTTTATTTATCCAAATGGAACAAGACGGGGGGAATTCTCCTATTTAGCATGTACTTCATAAACTACCACCATTGTGTACCTTTTCCTGCAAAATGTTGAACCTTGAGGCGCAACATTCACCAAAAAAAAGTAAGTAAGAGTAAAAGCATTTCATATCACATCTCAAGGCATTCAGCAGATACCTGCGGTGTATCCAGAAGTGGATATCAGTATAGTGCAACAGTAAAGTAGGTAAAATGCTATATTGAATGTCAAATGGTTGTTGTATGTTTTCCTCCCAACCCATTTAAACTGAAACACCATACATAGTATACCATTGAGACGGAGCTCAATGAAAAAGTTGCATGAGATCAGATTAGGCCTCTTTACTTAATAAGGCAAAGAGTTTGGACTTGGCTTCCCATAAGCACCTTAAGCGGTACAATTGCACCATATTGCACTCCTGACTTCTAACCAGCACTCTCTGTCTGGGACTCGGTGTGCTTTAAACTTAGTGCTCTTCAGATTGACCCTACCCCACATCATTCAGAGGTAATGTGTTTTGACCTCCATGTGAGTGGTATCTCTTGCTCTTTAGCCACTAAATGTGGAAGGTTGTTCACCTGCTAGTCCCTAACGTTGCCTGTCCACTGTTTGTGGCTGCAGGGACAGCAGGGTTTTTAAGATTGAAAGTAACACCTGTGAGAGTGCAACAAAGTCAGAAAAAGTCACAAGTCGTGAAACCAAAACAATGAGCTGAAGATTTTAAAATGCTCAGTAGAGCTGAGGGGAACTGCAGAGTTGGCTTACAATTCTCTGTTGGTTTGTCACTAAACAAACCCTTTCACATTACATATCGTAAAAATATTGACTATAGCCGTTTTAAATACAATGAACCCTTAAATGTTGAGCATAACTGTATGTTATGTTTTACTACACATGTGTTGGGTTTAGCTCTTGCACCATATTTGCCCTGAGGGGCAAACATGTGGCTTTCCAGTCTAGAAATACCAAGATTAAAGCACCTCAATGCAAAACTATTTAGACTGCTTTCTACAGATTTCCCATACAGCAAACTTGAAATCAGACTTTGGCCAATAATCTCTCCGATAAGGCTACTGTACATGTAGATGACACAATATCTACATAAATATAGGGGGATATGTCTGGTTTAATGATGGCTCAAAGGAAAAGGCTATAATAGTCGTAAAATGACTCCCCTGACTATAGTGGTGGATGTGATCTATGAGAATAGCCTGCAGCCTCAAACATGTATGCAAAGCCACATGGCATATGTCAGAAATAAAACAGAAAACCTGAAAATGTAATGATAAATGTACAGTTCAAAGCCCTGAAAGTTAATAGATTAAAAAATGACCCCAAACTCCCGAAAGAATCGGCTCAGGTTTAGTTTGCTTTGCCTCTGGTGCTTAGAATCTCAGAAATGTACGTCCACAGCCCTGCAAACTTCTTTATCTTGGATCACGTTGGCCTTCCTTGGTTTTTCTCCAGCTTCTCGTATTCCGTCTGACTGATGTCACTGAAGACAGCTCAACCTATCACAAGTACCACTTTCTGTTCCTTGTCCAGATTGTTTGTCTGAATGGATCCCAGGATTTGAAATCCTTTCACTCATTATTAACCGCCCCATGTGGACGTCCTATATTCTGTGTACTCTCTTAGCAGTTCATCCTCGGAAGTTCTCATAAAATGTTTTACATTCGATTGGTCAGTCTGGGCGTGAGTCTTTGATAACTACTCTCTCCAGCTATAGTTTTTTGTTTGTTTGCTTTTCTGTTACTGAACTTCAGTTCTGGGTACATGTTGGATGATTTGTTGTATAGAGCATTTTGCTGTTTTCCTAACAGAGGCTGGAGTGAGCAGTGGCAGCCACCATGGCTCAACACAAAAAAAATTATAATCCAAGGAAATATACTGCATGTCACTTAAAGTAGGCACACTGTGTAAAACTGCTTAGTATCAAGGATTGATAGAAATAAAAAATGTCAAAGGATTACAACATTAAACTAACTCTGTCAGTTTGCATATCACCTATATCCCTGGTTGGATATATTATTACAGGAGACGGGCTCACAAAATGAGTATGTAGAGTAATGTGGAAAACCTATAGAAAGAACTCATTTCACCATTTGTCCCGGCATTGTGTAATTGGAAGCAGCCTTGTAACATGCAATCATCAGTAGTACCAGCAGTATGTCTCATTGTCATCTTAGAATTTAGCAATTACTTCATTCAAGCCTGCATCCACATGCTTTCTTGACTGAACTACTGTGAGAAGATAATTGCAGTCCCTGTTTGAAAGTGCACTCAGTTCCTGTGTACACATCCAACATATAAGGAACAACCTTCAGCCATAGCAACATCTCTCATTCTTATAATCGCTCCTCTCTTTTCCAACTAACCCCACCTCCAAGCCCCAGTTTCCCCATGGCCTGGCACAAGCTAAAGGTCTGTGAAAGACTGAGTTGAGTGGACTCATTACAGACGATTAGGGCTCCAAACAAAAGAAAAAGGACACAGCAATGGAGACTGAAGTGGAATGAAAAGATGTGTGTGTCGTGGTAGTGAGGAGGCTGAACAAGCTTTCCTCTCTTGAGTCTCTATACGGGCCTTCTGAACATTGGAGGAACTATCTTCTCTTTGGCAGGGAAACACTGTCGGGGGATGTTTAATGTACCGAGAGAGTTTCACAAGAATACTTAGTTTTGCTCTAGTTCCCTATTTTTAGAACTATGTTCATTGGTTTCAATGTATATTATGACAAAAAGACCAAACCTAATATATATGTTTGTACAATATTTACATATATGCTTATGAGTCTACTTTGACTGATGTCATATGTGAGTGTCAAAGTTGAAAGTGGTTAGTTGGTATGTAGGCCAAACCAACCCTCTTTTCTCCCAGCATTGACTCATTTGTGGCATTCGTACTTTCAAAGCAACTCTTACATTTCCACGTGTATTTACATAACTCTGATCTGAACGATTACCTCAACACAGCGGTTACAATATACATCCCAAAAAGTAGCTATAAAATGGTATTTTTTTAGAGTTAGCAAGCTAAGTGGTTGCTTAATTCTGAGAATCAAGTTCCCCAGAAGATATTGTATCCAGTATATTCCAAACTGTGAGTCTTGTTTACCATAACAGACGCCTGCAAATGTTTCGGTTGAATCCTCAATGTTTAGCTTATATCAGTCTCACCTCAACAGGTCTTATTGGACAGTGCACTAACTGTCAAGAAACTGCTGGTACACCCTTTATGAAGACACAGCAAGGATACACATTAAAGAAAAAACAAGCTCATTCAGAACGTAGCAAGCAGGTATGAGCTGTATCAAGCAAGTGCCGAGAAGATAAGAAGAAATAAATAAGGTATACAAAAGGGTATTTTACGTTGTTGTCAGAGTGTCTCATACTTTCAACGTGTTCTACATGAGCTGATATTGTATATTGACATGGGTGTTGTGTTCCTACGTCTAGCATCAGGTACCTAACTGGTTAGGTCAGGCTGCTATTTGCGGAGGATTGTGAGTGTATGACAAATCATTTGGGGGACCAGCTGTCACAAATGTGGCAGGAGGGTCTTCAAACAAGTCAGCCACAGTCCATGAATGTGTCAAGCTTTGTCCCTCCTCTCCACACACATTTCAAGTGCCCCGATTCAAACAACTGCCATTGCTCATCCGTCCACCAGATGCCGTGTTGCTTTCCCTCCTTTTTTTCCCATCACCTGACTGCCACACCCATCCACACACCTGTCCCACTCACCTCCTCACCTGCATCTCATTCCCTTGTCAAGCCCTCTCCACGTTTAACGGTTCACTTCCTTTGTTCTGTTGTCGGATCATAATAGTCGCAATGCTGTGCAACTGTCATCCATTACCTGTCTGCCGGTTTCCTGCCTGACATTTGGACTTCCTGACTGTGAGCCATCAACTGTGCATCTGAGTCCAATCCTTGTTGTCCTGCATACCAGCGTTGAAGTTGTTTACTTGCTACCGCTCACTAACCGTGAGCAACTCCTTTCAATATTTACTAGTTATATATAGCTCCAAGTTACCAATATTCACTGCTGTACAAACAGCTTGAGTTGGCACTATTAATAATGCATGAGGGGGTTGAATAGATTTATATGGGATATGTTTTGCAGAGAGTACAGTGTTATATGAGTGTAGCAGCACGACTCGGCTCTCAGACTTCCCTCCTGACGATCTGTTGTGCTACTCTAAAGCCTTGGTTATACTCTCCGCAAGGACGGTCACACAAACATGAGCTGAAGCGGAATTGTGACGAGGAAATAGTCTTCTCTATTTTCTCCGCCCATCCACAAGCAAAAACCAGCCACACCAAACGCTCGCCAAAGGGCCGTGTCTGAAGATGTGACGTCACTTACAGACACACAACCCTTGTGGATGCGTCAAGCATAACACCATATTTCCCACAGGTGTGAAAAGGTTGCTCTTTATCGCCTATCCACTCCTTTGTGTCGGCTGGGAATGTACCTTCTTTTTTCCTAACTATTTACATTTGCCCCTGCAACGCTAGAAAATGTTCTATATTTAAATACCTTAATTTATTGACAATAAAGTAAACCCACTTTCAACCAAACGGTTCATCTCTGTTTCTGATCATCTGCATGTACCTGTTTTTGAGTATGTGGAGCTTTATGAGACTCTAATCCCGGCCGAACCCACTTCCCTGCCCTTTGGAATGCCAAAAATGCCACAGTACTCCCTGATCTGCCAACCTGGGATTTCCAGCTGCCCTGGAGATGCTGGTGAAATCCTGGGCGGCAGAACTACAATACAGCACTACAGAGCACAGCTGCATGCTAATTATTGGAGAGGTTTGCATATGACAGCATAGACACCATATGACATATGACAGCATAGACACCTTTATTGAATCTTTCTTTTTTCTTTTGACAGAATTGAGATTTGAGTGTTGGCCACATTTGATGTAATAAAATGTACATTCTGACCACAACTTAAAAAATACATTGTTGAAACGGATACTATGTTATTTAATTAAAGCCAAGGTAACCTGCGGATTGACCACGGGTAAAATTGGGCATATTCCTTTAAAGATTTGCTAATTTTATTACCCAGGTAATAAACACCTGCTAAATTACTGCTTATATGCAGCTTCAAACATGTTTATTGACTATATTGTATTACTATTGTTGAAACTTTAAGCTCAAATGTGTTTTTGGCATTGATTTAAGAAAGTCTGGACAGAAGAAAAACAGATGTGATTTTTGCAAAATTGGATGCAAACCATATTTGGAAGCGATGAAAACTAATTTTCACAGCCCACGTATATATAAAGAGAACAGGATACAGTGTTGGAGGCAGCGCCCCGTTCGTGCCAAAGATGCTTAATAACACAGATGACGCATTACAAGCGACGCCAATGGTTTGAAATGGTACGTAGGCGTGGTCGTAGCCTGTTATAGCTCCTCTGGGAAGCGGAGCAAAAGTAAATAGCTATAAAATAGTATGCATATTTATAATATTGAATTGTTCAACACAGGCTATTTCGGTAGATACATTAAATATATGACAATACAAAAAAAATTATTTAGTTTTACTTTAGTACGGCACTTTATACGCAGATGTTTTCCTGGCGTCCTTTGATATACGATGACACCTTTGGTCCAAAATGGCGGAGGCGTAGCTCTGTTGCTGCACGCCGATGTTGCAATGGAACAACCAATTAGCTTTCACTTCTTATCGACTTGACAGTGTAATTGTTTGGAAGGCGAACGCTTTCTCGTTAGAAAACCACCAGTCTATCTATGTAGTTACTGACTCCAGCAACCCATGCAGATAGGTTGGAGATGTCTGGACACACAAATCCGATCTGATCATTTGCAACAAACAGTGTGGACATTCTGTGCTACAGATCGGATTTGAGAAACAAATTGGTTTTCCCTGCCGTCTGAACATAGCCTAATTACCAAGCCAAATAAGACACAATAAAACAAACCACTCAACATTCAAACACACATAATCGCTGACTAGTTTTAGTTGTATGTTACTATTGTTTCTCAACTATTACTGCAATCACTATAAGCTACTCTGAACCACTACTAAGTGTGCGTCAATTTGTAATTATGGCACAGAGTCGCTTGTAGCTTTCTGATATATTTCCATTTTCCCACTTACGTTGTTTAAAAGTCTGGTTTCTTAAGTGTCATCCGTGTCTTTTTTAGCATTTTGCAAACTCTGCTGCAGCAGAAACGGGACAACATGAACATTTCTTCCTCTCTCTTCCACATGTGGCTCACCGGTCTTCAACCACACATCACCTCATCCCTCCCCACGGATTAGAGTGTTACAGTTTTTTAAGACGTGTTTGCTACACATCTTTTACATGAAAGCAATGGTGTACATGTGGTAACAACAGAAATGAAACTTCTTACCGTGCCATGCTCTAATCATTGAGTAAAATACCAACATCTGCAACTCATAACCCCCAACTTCATTACCTTTTTTTACTTGATACTTATGAGCTATTTTGAAAATATGTTGTTTACCCCTCAAGGCTTAATAAATACCTTGTTTAAACAAGCTTGGTAAAAAGACCTAATGGTAATCGCTTCTCAATCATTTTGTGTTGCCTTCTCTCCTTATGGCGCTGTAGTGTATTGCTTGGGAAGTATGTTGCTTTAAGATGTTCTACACATGTGAATGTAATTTGTACTGATCTCTCAGACTGAATCGTTGTTCAAAAGGGACTTTTACAGCTGTGGCTATTGTTGTTAAACTGTTTCCCTCTGTTTTCTTCTATTGCAGGGGGGAAAAAGGTCAGTACTCAGCCTACTAGCTTAATCCTTTCTCATATGAGAAGAACCAAGAATAAATCCAAGGAACGGCTCGAGGTGAAATCCTCCACAAGCCAGAAAAAGGGTGGAAAGCTGGCTAGTAATACCTTGACAGCAACTGCCCTCTGTTGAATGCAAGATATACTGTAAGTAATACATCTGGCCTGGAATCTGTTTTTAGGCCCAACACACTCACTGTCACGCAAATGCTAAAAGTAATGTGATGCCTTGTCGAGCTGCCCCCAGGCAGTAGTTTCCTTCATATAAATTAGAGATGATAAGGTTCATGACGTCACTAAATAAATTAACCTGTGCCTAAATGAGCCTTTTTGTTTTCACTTAATGTTTTCTATTCCTCTGTAACTGTTTTTCATGCTAATGAGAAATGTTAAATTTGTTCCAGGGAACAGTCTTGGAGCCGTAATCCCTTCCCACATCGTGACCTTCGCTGGTGATTGTGGATCTTGACAGGAAGTTAAGAAAATACCTACTCTTGTTACATGCTACTCCCCTCCTAAAAAAACTTTTATTTTCACTATAATCTAAAACAGAACATTTCAAAGTTTCATCCATCAGAAAATTCTTCCCTTAATAATGACTAATTTAGTCAGAAGTCGTTTTATGTGATTAATAACCTCAAAGCTAAGAGTCCAAAGCTCTGCAAAAGGGACCAAACCTCAAAAGATGCTTCATTGACAATTAAGTGGATGCGGAAGTTTGTTCCCTTAACATGTGGTTGGTATATGCAACATAAGGGAACAAACACAAGAAATAACATGTCAGTTATGGAAGTCTCGGGAAATCAAGTAACATGAGTGATTTCTATATTAAGATGTATATGTCTGCTACAGTATATGGCTGTAGTCAAGTTTTGCACCATCCAGTATTTTGAGAAAACATTCACCAGTGAAAGCTTGTGATATTTATAGAACAGAATGGTTTAAATTGAAGCATGCAGGGAGACCGAGTGGTGAACATTGGCCTTATTATGGTCATGAATGGCATGTGGCCAACAACAGCTTTACTGTTACACATATGAATATAAATTCCTAGAATTAAATGATCACGAGGCCTTTTAGTTTTTACACTATAGTTAGCACTATAGTAATGTCTATGTCTTGAATCTAGCATTTTGTCACATGCCACCCCTCACTTTCTCAATCTCTCTTAAGTCTTTTAACTGTGAATAGTCCGAACAAGGACAACTCATAAAAGCTATGTAATAATAGATGAAATATTGGATATTTGACATTCTGTGAAATATTTAGGGTGTGAACAAATTCTAAACAGAAACGTTTTGCAAGTTGGAAAGTTAGCTGGGTCACACTTTAATTAAAATGCCCTGGGGTACATTTCTGTAACTTTCAGCCTGGGTCCACTGGCAAAAGAGCCATTTGTGACTAACAGAAAAGCATTTGCTGCTTCTAGTTAAAGGAGTTGAAATAACAGTGCTGTGGATGAATGAATAGCGAGGAGAGAGCTGCTCAGCCAAACATCTGTTAACGAGTCTCCAAAACATGCAGCTGACCAACTCAAACTAGGAGTACGGAGCATGTTTTAGAAGGCATGAACACTTTTCAAACCAAAAAAAACATGTAATTATGTAATGTAATGTAACACTATATGTTTAGTGTGCCACTTTAAGTGCAGGGCAAACCCACTTGAACTCTGGGATGACCCATATGTCTTTAAGTGTGTGTGTGTGCGTGTGTGACACGAAACCTACACAGCACTCACCACGCTGCTGTTACATGAGGAGATGATGCTGATATTCTTTAAAATCAAGGTCCAATGTCCACCGTTTAGCTTTTCATAGGACATGATATTATTGTAATTAACCATGCATGCATGCATTCAAGACGAATGTACATCAAATGTCTACCCGTTTTGGTATTGTTTCATCTCGTCGTCAAGCTCGCCTCAGCAGACTGTCTGGTACTCACCCACTTTGAACTGAGACGTCTTGTCGTCTGGGTCTGCGTGCTCCTTCATCAGCATCATGTGAAGGATGCCGAAAGAGTTTTGAATGCCGAAGATCGACCCATTGCACCAGGTGGCCGCGAAAACCACCAGCCAGCCGTAACCTCCTTCGGGTGGGACGAACGCGGCTCCGTGGCCGGGCTCCTCCACTCGGACCACCGACTCGGAGTCACAAACCGGGGAGAGGGGCGGTTTGCAGCCGGCCTCTAGCAACTGCACGGAGCTGTCCTCCTGCACGATCTTACACCCGCTGCCCGCCGCCTGGTCATCCTTCCTGCAGTCTGCTTCTCGAGGAGCAACTCTTTGCTCCGTCTGATCATCCGCAGTTGTGTCCTCCGTCCGGGACGCTCCGCTGGACGGCTGCGCCTGGTTGTCTAACCCGTTGATCCCCATGCTGTCTGGTCTGGTCTGGCGAAGAGGTTACTGAGGGCTTTCGGCGCACATGCATGGGATATAGGTCACTGACATAAGCGCCGATTTGAATATCAGATGTGATTGGCTATCTGTCAACAAATGTGACAGACGGTCCTCGCTGATTGACACAACCCTTTCTTCACGCTGCTTGTAGCCAAAGTCTGAGCTTCAACTTCGGCGAATAAACCCCAACCTGCAAAACTGTAAATGTCTCATTCTGGTTGGAGCTTTGTATTTTTCCAGGAATTAGCAGGCGCCGCCTATTCCTCCTTCAAATGTTAGCCCGTGTCGGTTGAAGCAACCTATAGACTACAATCATGTAGGCTACTTTTGCTGGCTCCCCAACAGCTCATCAACCTGTGAAAACGTCCGCTTGAATCTCGACACGGTGTCGTCCCGTCACGCAGTCCGCGCGCAACATCCCCCCACCCCTCCCCTCCTCGAAGATAAGAGAAACGATTGGTGCGCTCCTCCTCTTTCATCTGACGCCGTACCACGCTGTAATGATAAAATATGTAGGCCGGTGTAGGTCCCGGAGGCTGTCTTTGCTCTCCTCGGTGTAAATAGAGCAACGGCCGTCATTCAACAGCCCGCCCCCGCCTCCTTTCCCCGGCGGATGGGCCGTTCTAACCAATGGCGGAGCGTCGTCACAGTAACGGCCGCTGACAGTTGTGGAACGAGTTTTCGCTTCGGATTCACGTAAAGATCCGAGTGTTTCTCGGCTCTGACGCCGACGCAGCCAACTTCAAAATTCCTGAGAATGCACGCGCTACGTCCTGTAGTTACCCGCTTCTTCGGGTTACAAACGACGGATTAAAACACGTCGTGTACGTGAATGTAAAGGTGTTATCAACGCGTCGTAACGCGTTTTGTTCATTTAGCGCTTTCTCAATGTGGTTTCCCGAGTCCAGAACCTCTCTCACTGGGAGTAAAAGGCGAACCGCATGTTCCCACAACATTGCTGCTCTCACTGTGTCCACTCCCAACAATATTTAGATTAATACGTAACGTTTGGCTGCATCTACTCAAGTACTAGGTGAGAGTACAAGTAGGGTACTTGTAATTTACTGTACCATTTACATTGTATATACTTCATTAAACTTATATGTCACTATGGGTGTGTTTTGTTATAAGATATATTTATTGGATTATTATTACTCATGCATGAATGTGGAAACAGAATGTACTCCAAATGCAATAGTTGGCAGTTCAGCATATTTGACTTGCTTGTTAGGAAGGCAGTTGTTGTGCATAAAAGCATCAGCTAAATAAATACATGTAATGTTGTAAAATATGAATCTGAAAAGTATAAAGTAACTATCTTGTAATCTAAATGTAGCATAAAGGAAATAAATACTCTAGTGAAATTCACGTAAAACATTAAGTATAGTGCTTCAGTAAATGTACTTGGTTATTTTCATCACTATCATCTTTTATTTATGTAAAACATCTGGACGCTTCTTAAACCACTGTGGAAAACAAAACCCTTTATAGATGTTGAGATCAGACTTGGATGATCAATTCGTTTTTCCTCTGAACATGTAGGTCAACCACACAGCTTCCAAGCAAATGTGGTCTGCCTCATATCTGTTTCATCTTTATAAAGTGAGTGAGAGTCCCCAGGCCGAGATCATTAATGTGAAGGAATTTCCCACTTGAACAGACTTCTCCAATGAGAGAGCAACAACACCCCCCCCCCCCCCCCCCCCCCCCCCTCCCTCCCCCGGCACCTGGCACAAATAATTAATCAAATCAGCCTACTTACCAATACATTTGATTCAATAAGATGAACTCAAATAGGAAAGAACGACTGTCAGATTTATACCAGGGGATTTATTTCTTTGTATTCACGTGATTCTTGCTGACAAGTACAAGTCTTCACCACTAAGTGGAGCTACAGCTCATTTTAAGTGGTTTGTTCAAGTTGGAAGCTACCCAATATTTAACATTCAGTGGAGTTTATTCTGAGACAGATTTGCTTATTAAGTTAGAGTTACAGATCTTAACTTACTGTAGCAAATGTATTTCACATAACGAAACACAATTGTATTTTTTTTTAAACTGCATATACCGTTGTCATCAAAGACATTCTGACATGTCACAGAAGGAGAAAAGTGTAAATAATAACATTAATGATGGCTCAATTTCATTTAGCCGCTTCAGTTTCAGGGTCCTAATATTTGTTACGCTGGCTTACACTGCCATGACTAACCAGGGCACTTGATGAGAACCGAGCCATCGTTAACCTTATTGGTTTCACCTGTGCTCTTTTACCATGACAATAAGTACACATGTCTGCGTCTCGTTATGTGGTTGTACGGTTGAAGACCGAAAAAGCATTTTAATGTGGTCAAATTGGTGTTGTGGTTTATCAGTCAGTGGCCCTGTTTCCCGATTATGGTGCCACAGGTTGCAGCCTGATTCAAACTATGTTTTCATGTAATGTAGAATAGCTGCGATGTGTGTGTTAGACCCCCACATGCTGTCGTATAGATTACACCGTGTATATCGATAATGATAGTCCCATCGTCACAGACTCTCAGCAGGCCAACACGGCCACTTTCCACTCCAACTATGTTTATTTTATATTGTGTCATCTATCCGAGGTGTGTCATAAGACAACACAAACACATATCAACATGTGATGTTGCCATAACATACCCACTTAATCCAGTCAAAGTTGTCTTGTATGACATTAATAGGATACATAAAAGGGCATCTAGCCGGTTTCCCTCCCCTAACAAAGATTAATATCAATCAACATCCATGGAGATTCACTTAAGCAGGGTGGATTTAAGCTGAACTCCGCCTGTTGCAGCAGGGTTTCTGTGACTACCAGCCCACTCTTTTACTTCTACATAGTTTTTAATGACCCAGACATGCCGCGACAACAGGAATGTGAGACCTCGTCATCAGATGGAGCTGCTACATCATCACATGTCTGCTTCCAATTAGACCCATGTGGATCAGTAGACTGTATGGCCCACTCTGGCTCCACCGTGTTTTTTAAACCTAAAAATAGCAGTTCACACAACTTCCACACAACAGTCTTGGTTGCAAGACTACCCCGGGATTCCTTTTGAATGGAGTCAAATGTGATGTGTCTATAGCCAATAGTAGTGCTTCCTCTTTAAATTGGAATACTTCAACTCCTTAGAGAGGTGTGGGTAGGAGGGATTGAGCATCTGTGAGAGGCCCACACATTTCTGAGTTTGATAAAGTCATACTCTGAGGCTTGAAGGCTGACGTAAGTATGTGAATGTGAATGTGAAAATAAAGTGTATTTGTTTAAACTTGCTGAAGAGGCATAGGAGAATCCTTGCCTTGAAAGACTGTCATCTTAATGAGGTTATAAATAAAGGTATTGTCTCTCTCAGACTCTACAGCACTTTAGTGAAATTGTGGCGCTATCTCCAATCGGATGATGGTGACAGGGATACGTACAGGTTGTCTGATACATGTCCAGCAGCATGCTCTGACATGCTGAGGTGGTGGGAGATGGAAAATGCACTGGCGGGCTAGTCATTATCTAGAATAGTATGACTCACGCTCAGCAGCTTCCTTTATTCCCTGAGGGCTTTGGAGCCACAGTTTGACCAAAACTTCAGCATGCTGGCCAGGAAAGCACTGACTCCTCAGGGATGTCGCCTATTTTAAAGAAAACTATTGAGTTCAAATGATTTTAGATGAGTCGAGACATTCAACAGGGATTGACTCACCTGCGAGTGTTACTGAACAGTTCCTTTGTTTTTCCCGCTGATAAGTGATAAGGATATGACAGTCGGAGGCAAAGTACAAGAGACAAAAAAGTCGATCTGCTGAATCCAGATGGTTGGTGGTCCCCGTAGACCTTTCACATACTTGTTTGTGTTTGACTTCTTCTTGTCCTCTTCCCTTATTTGAAGAAGAGAGCAACTCTTTCTTTTTCAGATGTACTCTGACCCATACAGTACATAATGAGCTCATTCATAGAAATAGCATATGAGCTTGTCAAACACTTTCTAACTCACTCATACAATATTGTTAGCTGTATTGATAACAGACTAATTCTGTGTTCACCCACTCACAAACAGAAACAGTGACACACTTTTGTTACCATATTCCCACAAATCACTGATATTGTGTTTGTATATATGTTTTCTCACGAGTGAATGTTGAAATTAATCACGTTGCTTCTTATAAGTCACAGGAACCTGTACCATCCAGTTAGAAGCAGGTTGTTGAGGCTTATCAGCTCCTGACGTTGAGGACCAGGGGACAGTCGGGGGGGAGATGGTAGTCTCATGCAGCCAAAACAACCTGAAACTGTAAGCTGGAAAAACTGAGGGTAGTCTTGAGGAGAAGCCCTCCTCTTTGATCCACATCGTCATTCTTTGATAATCAATATATTTCTGAATTTTCCTCTCTAGTGTGTTGTATTATCATTTATATTAAATACAGACTAACCAAAACATACACATATAAAGTCCAACAATATTTATAAATTTCCTGGGAACTATGATATGAAATAGATAGTATGATTAGTTAAGCATTTCAGTCTGCTCGAGACATCTGTCTCGAAGCAGCCACCCGGAACAGGAGAACACGGCTGTGTGTGTCATCCAGCCCGCAGACAAGATCATTCGGAGATAACATGCCCTCCATAGGTATGACAACAACATCAACCAAGAGGCCACCAACCAAGCTGCTGTATTATAAGAGTTAGGAGTGAGAATGTGGAGGAGCATATCAGAACATTTCCCAATCAAACACACATGGTATTGCCTCAGAACTTCAGCCTCTTTCCGAAAACCTCCCTCACCAACAACACATTTTACAATTTACAAAGACCTTCTCCCTTCTTCATTCATCTCTCGCCCATAATCCCTAAAAGCAAGCATAATTATTTCAGCATTTTCAAAATGAGCAACACTGAGTCATCAATATACTGTATGTGCTTCATCAAGGTGTGATCAAAAGCTACATATAAGCTACTCCTCAGTTTGTTCAAAGTTAAGTGGTTTGTGATTGTTTATGATTTTGGATTCCTTTACATTTAATCTTTATCTCTACAACTGTACAGAATATTTAAAGATGTACACGCACATTGTACATAAATTGTAACATATATTCTCCCAAATAAGTAAATAGAATGTTGTATAACACTCTATTTCCTGCTGTACACTGTAAGTGGCAGTGCATTTAAGCCGGCCTTCAGGCTTTATTCATCTTCCAATGATTTATTGTTTCTGTGCACTCAGCCCTTTTCCTGTGAACATAATATCAAATATTTTTGCCTTCATGTAAACCTTACAAGTTGATTTGTAGGTGCAAGTTGATACTCTCACAACATCTCTTAACTGTGGTCTGCTTTAAGTTATTGGTTTTGCTCCCCCAATAATGCATTGACTATATAACTATATAACCCAGCTCACTCTCTGCTCAGACACAAACAATGCTCATACAACCTGAGACACAGCAGAGCGGACAGCATCATCACTCATAGAAAACACTTTTTCAACAGCTTCTTCCCTGCCACTGTCAGACTGATGGCAACACAAAACCATTGAAATATGTCTAAGAACCCAACACTACCTCACTACACTTATCATGTGCAATATGTGACATATTATTACTTAAAACTATATCATTTAAAACTGTCTCATTTAAAACTGTATACCAAACTGTACATATTAGCACCTCTCTTGTCCTTGTACCCTTCTGTATAGTGTTTTCTTTTATATTTTTCTTTTTCCTTGTTATTACAGTGTTATTTCTGATCTGTTGACCCTGCACAAGATTTCCAATGTGTCTGGACTGTTGGTCTATAGGCACAAATGGCAAATAAAAACCTTGAATCCTTGAATCCTATATACATGCTTTTAACTCAGCTCGAATTTAAATGAAGGCATTTATTCTAGGAAAAAGCGGGTTGAGTAAATCCTTTAGGTTTTGAAGTTGAGAAAGAAGAAGGCTCCTGCTGTGGTACTTTTCCTCTCATGGGTGCATGTGGGTACTTTCAATAAGAAAGAGCGTGCCCTCTTTGCCAGCTCGACCCCATAAAAGGACGAGAGAAGAGAAAGCCTTCATCGTTCCCCTTCGGCTTGTCACAATGGGGGCTACAAGAGGGGGAGGGGGGTGTCTATAATAAATACACATGCATGCATTCCTCACCCCCCACTCTCAGAGGCACACATAAACACACTGAAGTGACTCAATGGCCTGTTAGTTTCCACAAGAACACCTGCAAAGTAAGCAGGAAGTTTAGCTCTTAAAGAAGTAATCAAAAACAGGACGAATTAAGCAAGCACATACTGCAACAGGTACAAACCTGCCTCCTGCTGCCAGCCAGCAAATAAATATGCAGCACAGCACACATGGCACATGGGGGCTCTGCACCCCCCTCTACTTAGGAACATTCACACAAAAATACCAAAGAAAAATAAAAGAGCAGCGACGGCTGGTTGCAAGTTGAGAAAGAGACATGAAAAAAGAGAGAGAGAGGAGAACAAGAGAGGCAGACCACGAAAGAGTAAAATGGGAGGGAGAGGCACTAAGGGGAGAACATGAGGGGGTGTTGAGGAGGAGGGGAGAGTCTGAGGGAAGCAACTTAAGACTGTGAGAGCAGAGGACTATAGTGAGCACACGGTGAGAGCAGACAGTGTGGGAACCGGAGAAAGTAAAGACTTGAAACGTCCACCACCATCAAACAGGTACACTTTTCCTTACTTTAAAGTCACATTTATCACAATGCTGATTTATGTTTTCACCAGATGCAAAACACAGATGCATGTGGATGTCTATTCTTAGAGATCAGTTGCATTTACAGGCCTGAAACAAATTATCTTCTGAGTATTAGGGTTATTTCCATATATTATTAATAACCAGAAAGTGTAAAAGTACAAATTCAGTCGGTTTCACACAGAACTCATCCGGCTTGGTGCCAGTAGAAAATAGAAGGGCTAATGGTGTCATGTCAATAGTTGTATTTCTTTCATCATCCTTATTTATCTTAAGATGTTTACAGGATGGAAACTAGAACTACACAAATGCTTGATTAACCACAGAGACATTTCCAAGCCATACACTTTGGTAAAATAGCCTCTTAGTCAACAAGCCAAAGTTTAAAGTCCTAAAACTCTCAACAAACCTTTCTTTAAAAGTCTCATATGTTCTATCTCTTACCCTTAGTACTCCTTGTTGCATTGCTTATTTCTGTCTGGTATTGTAACCAAGTTCTGTGTTTTGTTTTCTGTGTTTTGACGCAGTGACCACATTTCAGTCTCTTTACTCCAACTTATTTACACTTTAAATTCCTTCTCATAACTGGCCTCTAGGTATAATAAAATTGTACAAGGTCAATAGAGAAACAATGGTGAATGAAGGCGCATTTCCTTTCTTAGACTGACTTGATGAACATACTTGTTCACGGTGTTAAGGATTTGTTTAGTTTTGTTTTCTGTATTGTCTTTGCAATTACCAATATGTTTTTAATTAATTCTTATAATGTATCACTTTCTGTCCATAGAGATGACGTCGCTGCGTAAGAACCTGGCTGTGCTTCTCCTTTTTCTGAGTGCCTCGCCTTTCCTCCACTCCCACCTCTCCTCCCATGCTGCCTCTACTCTCCCTCCGGCCACTCGTCCTCGGATCATATTCATGGATGACTTAAGCTCAGATAACTATGAAGATGATTACATTGACAATGACAACAACAGCTTTCCTCCTGAAGTGCTGCACGCTGTGCAGACTACCGTACTCCAACAAAACCCGCAGCTCTGCCAGCACAGCCCCTGCTTGGAGAATCAGGAACCCTGCAAACTAATTTCAAAAAGGACTGGGTGCCTCTGTCCTGGGGTCAGCGGAGCCGATGAGCCTCCTCATGCACCACGCATCCACATGCTGCAGCCAATCAGTGAAGGGGATAACAGGGGGAAGATAGAGGTCCAGTGGTGTGCTCCATCTTCTGTGGTGTCTGTGTACAACGTGTTGATAGAGGGAAGTGAAGTCCTGGAGTTTCAGGAAGTTTCGAGACGGGGATTGATTGGATCTTTGGAAGTTGGCACGAAGGTGTGTGTGGAGGCCGTGAACAGTGCAGGACATAGTGTCCCCTCAGATTTCTCCTGTACGCGATACAATCCTCCTGAATTTTCTGACCATAAACTGTTTGCGGGGGTTATAGGAGGAGGAGTTGCCCTCCTTCTACTTCTCATCATCGCAGCTGTGATCCTCTGGAAGCATCAACTGCGTAAAAAGGCAAAGAGGGACTCTGCTGATGGACTAGGGAACCCTTCTTACAGCACAGAGGGGACTCTGTGATCAAGACTACTTCAGCACAGACAATTCCTCCCAGTCACACTAAATAGGCCCCTGGAGACAGGCGGCACAGCAACGGTGTAATCAAGAACAAAAGGCAAACATTTGTAGGGTGGTGTTATGATTGATCAGAATTAAGAAAGTGTTCATACTCCTGTTTCAAGGAATATGTAAACATATTGGGGAAAAGAGGAATTTTGATATTAGAATAACACTAACAATTGCATAAGTCTGTTACAGGTTTATTTGCTGGCAAATTAAGCTGTGTAGGTTCATTGTAGTGTTTTTTTCTATACTATCATGGTTGAATTTATTGTAGATATTTTTTTAGTATATATGTACTGACTTTCATAAGAAATTAAAACTTATTTTACTAAAAACAATATCTTGGTCTTGGTTAAATGTTTTTTGCTTTATGTGTTGTGACATACAGCAGGGTGACACGTGTAATTAACAGTAAAAACAACGTAAAGCTATAAAACAGCTTTAATGTGCATTGGTATCAAGTCGGTCCAAACTGTACCACACCCTATGTGTGAATTGATTTGGGTCGAAATCTGACCTCTTCATATTCGACCTCTGTCCTATATCTTTAATCAATGGCACAAATATCTCCCTTTAAGAAAGGTACTTATTCTTTTCCTGAGTTATTTGATTTTATGTTCTTCTCCACTACATTTCAGAGGGAAATATTACTTTTCACTACACTACATTTATTTCAGAGCTTTAGTTACCTTTTTTCTTTGCAGATTAAGGTTTGAAATAGACAAAACTATGCAGCACGATATAGAGTTGTTAAAATTAGCTCCACCTCGACCAGCTTCACATCACGAATTGATTCATTCTTATAATAAATCGATAACGTGCTGTTGAGAGTATATTAACCTATATTATAACACTCTGAAATGAGCCATTTTGCAGAGTGAGTACTTTTAGTATTTATACTTCTAGTACCTTTTACTGATATTTTTTGTTGAATTTTGGATGCAGGACTTTTACCTCACATAATACCATCCTTCCTATTATAAGACCAGTTTTTATATCAATTCAACTTGGCAACATTTATTTTGAAAGTCTTGTAAAAGCACAATTAGTAGGAAGTGGATTTGATTGGCTAACGACTGGAGAAAGTCCCGCCTTTCCTCTGCAGCCAATGACTGCTCACTAAACAATGAGAGGAAGAAGATGTATTTCAAATTAACAGCGTGTGAAATTACCAATAAGCAGAATGGCGAGCTCAGGTGAGTCTCATTGAACTTAACTCATAGAGTGAGACATAAATAGTTGCAGAAACTATTTTAACATTCCTAATGATTACTTGCTAGTGAATCAGTATCTGATTCACTAGCATCTCTAACGTTAGTTAGAAATCGCATCTCTAACGTTAGTTGTTGCATTAAGTTAACTATCTTGAGCACAGATTTAACCATCTAATAAATATTAAATGAAGAAGGAATCCTTCGTTATAAGAATATTAAGTTATTAATTTGAATGTCTTGAGAACGTCAACCCGGAAGCGTTCTGTGTCCTCGGGGAATGCCAGCTCGTTATTCAAGCAGCAAGCAACAAACCGGTTTCATAGTTCACTCTCAAAATGAAGCACAACACGACTGCATACCGTAACCTGTTACATCTAAGGTGACTCAGTGCATTGTATCTTTTGCTCCTAATATTTCAGAGACACACACACACACACACACACACACACACACACACACACACACACACACACTGTCTGATAAGAAAAAGTATGAGTGCCAACATGAGGGAGCAATCTTCTGGAGTGGAATGTAAACTGAAGGTGTCAGGAATTTAAAAAAATCTACATTCGCCCCTTTGTATCCTAACCTGGAAACACAACCCTTTCAATCCATTATCCATAAGCAATTTATTCTGTTTTGCTTTCATGATACTGCTGGAAATACTTCAACTCAAGATATCAACGCTTTCCTTTTCTCCAGATTCAACAGTTGTATACCTCACTGTATGTAACTTTTTGTAACACACGTACAAGAGTGGAGAACCACTACATTTCACACGTATGTTCATTAAGAAAAATATGTAGTTAAATCTTGTAACTGGCTGTTTTCTCACTTGTAGCCTAACCTGGATTTAAAAGATGTTAATAATACACTTGTATGGGAGGTTCCAACAAAGGCTCATCTTACTCTACAAAGCCTTTAATGTTTTTCCTCTCTCATTGCAGTCACCAAGGATATCTCCTTTGAGGATCTGAAAGCACTCCTGGGAAAGAGCAAGAATCTCTTGCTGGTCGATGTTCGCACTAAAGAGGAAGTGGATAAAGGACACATTCAAGGATCTGTTCACATCCCACGTGAGATCATTTTTATTCATTAACACGTAGGGGAAACACATATCAAGGTTAAAATACATACAGTATGTACCACTCTCCCATAATGAACAGTGAATTTATTTTGACATCAATTTTACCACCTATCATAAACCTTCAGGCCAAAGTTCTCCTGAATGTGAGCCATCATCTATTTCATCTGAAAATATGTGTCTGCCTTTTTTCACTCAGTTGATACAGTAGATGCCGCTCTTTTAATGGCGCCAGATCAATTCAAGGCCAAGTACGGAGTAAGCAAGCCACTGTTTGATGCGCCAGAGCTGGTGTTTCACTGCATGATGGGCTTGCGAGCCAGAGCTGCCACAACCAAGGCCTACGAACTTGGATACGTGAAGTAAATAAGTTATAGGTTGCTATACATTACACACACAGCCTGTCTTGCTTTTATGACTCCTGTACACCCCCCCCCCCTTCCCCCCTTTTTTTGTCTTCTGTTTCAGTGCACGAAATTATACCGGAGGATACAAGGAGTGGTCTGAGAAAGAGAAACAGTGATTTGTGTTGGAGGAAAGTTTCATATATAGTTAAATTGTGAATTTAAAACCCAACAACATCTTCTTGTACTGTTTTTCTTGTAATATTTCATTGTATTAAGATATATGACTTGTTATTAATGTAATACATTATAATATCTTCTCAGATTAACGTGTATTTGTGGGGATCATTTCAGAGAGCTGAATGTCTAGACATGCAAAAACAGGAGAGAAAATACACTTTATGCTAAAAAGATTTGCACAGTTGTGGCATCCAATGTTGTACAAACAGACGTATACAGAAGAAAAACACAGCGAAGGAAGACGACTCAAGAAAAACAACTTGTGACTGGGCCTTCAGTAAAAACCATGTCCTCAATAGATCCTGTAATGAAAATATATTGAAAATTATGAAAATACAGGGCAGTAACTAACGTGCAAGATTTGTTTTATTACTTTGCAGTCAATTCTTTTTTTTAAATTGTATTTGATTGGCATATCTTCTGTTTTCGCAGTGTTTTTTTTAATGTTTTTTATTTACTTAATTTAGTTTTAATGACCATAAACATTTAGATTTGGCTGGTGGAATCGGACCTCAGTATTTCTAAATTCCTGACTACTTTTAGGGCGCTTTAAGGTGCCTGATTACAATAAACAATTCAACGTTTCATGTCCCCAAATGTGTTATTGATTCAACAGACGACCTCTGTGGTATATTGCCAGCTGCGATATTGTGTGTGTATTATTTAGAAGGGGGGCGTTCCCTTGTGACTGCATCGGGAACAAGCACGTGCGCAATCTGAAAGCCGATTCAGCGCGCGCATAGTAGTTCCATTAGCTGAAGATGCTGAGAGAAATACAGCAGGTAAGGTAAATGTTTGAATAAGTGCTATTCCAGCTAGAAACATATCGTATGTACGTAAATAACATTGTCTAATTGACAGTTAATCTCTGCTCGTAATTAAAATGGCCAGTCATCTCATGTGTGAAGCTAGCTAACATAACATCACATATAGCTATATATAGTTAGCTGTAGATTTCACGAGCTAAAGGTGTGGTGCTTAATTACCACTTCAGGTGTTGCGGTTGGTCATGTTTTTGGGAAAACGGAACCAGCAATGTGGTTTAAAGACTGCAGGAGGGCTTTTGGTACTTCTGTGGACGGAAACGGGAGCTTCTGGTCAAAGTATGAACTGCACTGGTAAGTTTAAAAAACACCATCATCTGAGCTACTTCGTCAAGTCGAACTACCAGTGGAATAAAAGGGCCCTCACGTCATCCATAGATGTCAATCAAAATATGTGCTTCAACATCTGTATATTCTGACAGGAAAAAGCTATAAGGCCTCAAATGAATAGTTCCAATATCAGTGTAATACATTTGAGATGGTTTGAAGTAAAATGGCAATGCTAACGTTAGTAACCATCCATATATAAAAAAAATACATTAACATTTCAGATAAAAATCTGCAAGATATGGGGGAAACATATGTGATGAATTGGTGACATGGCAGGGCTGCATTTAGACTAATTTAAGCCTGCATGTGATTTGCTGAAAAGAAAACCACAATATGGATGAAGGAAGGAATGTGACTGTTGCCATCAGCTGTTAGGATTTCTAGGACATATAGCACATACAGCAAGTGTTATAACACTGTTCATGTTTGTGGCGCAGTTGCAGCTGCTGGTCCCTGGTGCACAGGAATTGAAATGAAAGTACTCCAACCTGGTATATACACACGAGCACCTAACATAATCGCACATCTCCATCTTCTGTACATCAACTCCTTTTACCACTATCAGTCCTCACAGATTTGAAGGAGAGCATGTTGGCCTGTACGCGATCGTGTCCTCAGCCTGATCCTGAAGAACTGTGTGCCTTCACTGACATGCATGGTTCTCTCAGATTGCTGCTGTCTTTTCAGGTACAAACTACTATTACTGAGAGCCTTAGCAATTGTTTTATTCTCACTAAACTGATCCAAATGTCAATAATTAATGCTACACTTTTAATTTGATATATTTTCCTTAAATGTGATGAGCGGTAAATTATCACAGCAAGCCTGTATCATCTATGTCTATTTCTCTGCACTGTACAGATGAAAGATGCAAGGCTTTTCGGTCCAGAGTGCTGCGCTCGTATAGAGGCGTTCCTGCACTCATTCAGTTTGGCTAATGCAAGGGTACGATAGATTTCCACAGTTTTTATCCAACATGTGTTTTTTTAAATTGGCATCAATCATTTTTTAAATTGGCATCAATTATTTTACCGCCCTTCTTTTTCACAGATCAAAATCCACTTTAAATTCAAATTCTGTCAGCAGAGCTTCCAGCGAGACTTTAGGTATGGATGCCAACTATGCAGGCAAAGCCTAAGCTTCTTTTTTTATCGATTATTTCACTCAAAACCTGCCTGATCAATTCGGCAAGGATTCATTTAGTCACGCTGCATTACGCAGAATGTATCTATTAAAGTCATGAAAGTATGAAGCACAACGGCTATTGTATTAAACTCCCTCACGCCTGTTTTTGTGAAGTGCTAACGGGTTCATATTCTTACAGAGTGAAGTTCGCTAGAAGAGTTGCCTGTGCAACCAGACCATCACTGATCCTGGATGTCACATGTAAAACACAGTCAGTAAAGCAGTTTTCAGCATTATTTCATGTGTAGTTGTCGTGTGGATCAATTATGTCTTACTAGTAGAGAAGTAATAGAACTCAGTAGTTATGTAAGCAAAATAACTATATTTTCATCTATTAATGCAACAAAAACAAATATACATATGTCTACTGTTTATAGAAAGTGATTCCCTCCCTCTTTGGGTTTAAAGGCCTCCAGAGTGCGTGAAGAAAGGATGTTGGTGTCATGGAGGACACCCTGTCCTTGGAGGTAGGTTGCCTCTCAGTATCCCACCTGAAGCCATGGACCATGGCCTGTTTGGGGAGCTCAGTGTCCAGCCTGTCGCTCTCCTGAGCCCTTGTGTGCATCAGTACCCCAATCTGGCTACACTACTCACCGACATACAAATATCCTTTGCTGATTTGATGGCCACCGTATTGCGTCCCTGCTCATTTCAGATGACGTGGTTCAGCTGTCTTCATCAGCTATGACTTCCAGTGCACACTGGGACAGTTTGTGGCCTGAAAGCAGGGATGAGGGTCAACTCCTCCACCGCTCTCTTCGAATTGGGAGTGAGTCACTTCTCCAAACAAAGGAGTTCAAGTATCTTAGAGTCTTGTTTACGAGTGAGGGTAGGGGTTAAGTTTATGCTGGAATAGTTTTGTGAGTTTATGCTCAAGATAAAAAGCCAGTTTATTGTCTTACCTCAGCACGCGGGCCAGTCACGGCATAAAGCGATTGGCCTGTTGTCGGTTTGGGAGAGTTAAAAAAATGGTCAGATGCAGTCCCTCTTCCCTTGGGCGAGTTCCAATCCCTTACCCCAAAGTAATACGCTTTAGGTAATGACCAAAACATTAAAATCTGACATTTGGGGTGGAACTCATTATTGAACAGTTGTCGACTCAGTTGAGATGTTTCGGGCATCTGATTTAGATTAGTTTTCCTTGACATCACATGAGTCCAGGTTTTGGTATGCGGCCCTAGTAATGTTCCTGTCACAGGCCCCTCCACCGTCCTCCAGAACCTCCCTGCTCATCTGGACCTTCAGGAACTGGGCCTGCATGGCCTTCACTGCTCCTCCTTCAAAGGTACACAATAACAACTAATGGGAACCACACATACTGATGGCCAGTTTACATGTTATGTAATTAGCTAAGAACATTTTGTCCGGCCTGAGTTGAAGACTAATTTCAACCACCTGTGTTAGCAAATGAGCACACAGCCCTGGTCTGAAGCTGCCTATAACAACTTTATTTGATCACAAAAGGCTCATGATTTAAATCATATGAAACCACACAGAACATTGGACATAGAAAAAAGAACACATATCACATAGTTACAAAACCCTTAAAGGAACAGTACTCAGAGAGAAAGGGCTCCAACACTGTGTCTGCTAATCTGGGCTCCAGAAGCAAAATGCACTGCATTTTATAGACATGTCTCCTGGGAATTACGGCCACATGCAACCAATCTGCACTCGCCGTTTATTGACAACAGTTCTGATGCAAGAAGTAGTTCTGCATCATATCACAAAAACCTTCTCACAGCACAGATTTAGTGTTTGGAATGTGTTTGAGTTGTAAACTGAGGGCTACAGTTTCCATCCGGTCTTAAACTAGACATCAGTATTTACATTTGTCACATTTAACTTTGACCATGTGTTTCCCTTACCTTACCTAAGTGGGTTTAGTGGCCACTGTCGATGTCTGACATTTTTTTTCAACTGCAAAATTCTGGCACGTGAATATTCTTTAGAATAGTTGGATTCTAAACCATGTGTTAGAAATCTCAATTATGCCGACCGTGTTTGAGACCCTCTCTCTAAGCTTAATCATCACTGAATAATCTTTGTATCACTTATACAATTTGACTGAATTCTCAGAAACTGTCCTTGCATCCGTGTTTCTTGTCCTTACACATTTACACAATGAATCACGCAAAAAAATCGCAGGTCTACATAAACCACAAGTAGCTGATTCATTCACAAGATAATATAAACTAAAACGGGTCCCATAATACAAACTGATCTATCTTTGGCTGCTAGAGAGAATATCCAGTGTGACAAATATTATATTAGTGAAGTTTGATTTACTGTAGCCTGAAAAATTATTTGTTTTAAGGTCAGAATTGTTGTTACACCTAGGAAAAGATTTTGGAAACATCAGTGAACTCAAGTTTTACAACTAAAGTTATAAAGTCAAATGTTGTAAGAATTATTTGCCCAACCCAAAAGGTGTGTCTTCCATTGCAACAATGTTGTGGACACATTGTGATAGTTAACCCTCTGTTGAACCAGTGTGCCTTCAACCAGTGTAGACTTGCAATGTTATCTGTTTACAGTTAATATCGTCACTAATAATCATGTTGTCCTTTAACTTACTTTTTAATGTTATACTTATATTTGAACATTCTCTGCCGATCTAGTGCAGAGGGGTGGCACTGTGTACACAGTAGAGCAAGAGAACGCTGAGGATCCAGAGCAAGAATCAAGTCTTCCCCTCATGCAGCAGAGTCTCCTGCTTTACCTCTTCCTGCAGCACAGTGACCCCTTCACCTACCAGCTCTCCGATATGATGGGTGAGAGACAGCTGCAGGTATAATCCCCGAACGCTGCATTAAATTGGTCTTCCTTGCTTCTTTTTCTGTGTCTGTGATCTTCCCGCAGCCACCGAGGTGCTGATAGAGCACCACCTGGAGGCTATTCTGAACAACAACAGGCAGGCAGTCACAGCAACCCTGCAGACAGAGCTAAAGAACTCACTGAAATCCCAAAAGGACAGAAAAAAGGCAAGCCTGCCATACACTAACTACCAGAGAGGAAATATTTTATTTTTATTCTATACAATTAGTGTGTATTACCTCAACAATGAACTAATCGATCCAGAAAATGTCAGTTTATTGTTGAACGATGTCAGACATTTGTATGTTTCAGCTTCTCAAATCTTAAATGCTGCTGCTTTTCAGTTTTTTATTGAATATTATAATATCTTTGGGTTTTGGCCTGTTTGTTGGGCAGCATATTTGAATTTGAAGATGTCACCTTTGGGCTTTGGGACATTGTGATGTTATTAATTTGTTCATGATATTTTAAACAAAATCAAATTAATTGGACAAAATTATCGATTATTAGAGTTATTGATTTGGGCCCTAATAGTATATGTTTGGGTGTTCAGGTCCAAGAGAGGCTGCGTTCAGCTGCTGAGGTGATTCTCACTTCAGCCATCAGTATTGTGAGCTGCAGCAGTAACATGGACTTCAGAAACGCTTGTCTGAACAGCATGAAGGTCTTATATTTTACATTTGTTGTGCATATATTTATAGTTAATTCTAAAATAAAAGCTATTCACTTCCACAACTCATATTTGACAAATAAGCCACTGGTAAAGATGTAATTAGATTATGTGCTACACAGTTAATACACATGTTACTTACAGGGATGTGCATGTATATGTGTTGATAGTGTGACAGAAGTCAGACATGCATCCATAATATACACGTATGTGTTTTTCAGGTGCGGAACAGTCACGAACTGTCAGCCTCCCTCTGTGAATCACTAAGGAGGGTGACATCATGGAAATTCACTCCCAGGAGCAGGTGCTACTCAGCTCAGGTGAGTGGGGTGTTTGTTGTTCACTGATACCAACTAATTACTATAGCGGCACTTCCGTGGTTTCAGACATCACAATCTAACACCACATTTTTACTTTCACAGATGGAAGACCCCCCTGACGGGGATGAGCCCACCAGAACAGAAATATGAGCATGTCTACGTTCCGGCTGACGGCGGTGGAAGCAGTTTTCACTGAAATTAATATTTGTTGTTGCAAGTGTGCTAGGAGTGAATGTCGTAAATGTGGTGGTGATTAAAATAGCTACTGAACATCTAATTATAACATATATGCTTTATCATAGTTCGTTTTTTGGCACCAGATGTTCTTTTTAAACACAGTTCTAAAATGGAGAAAGTTTCATTTCTTATCTGAGATAACCCTGAGATGCTTTTTCTATATGATTATGTACCCCTAATTAAACATATGGTACACAATAACATAACAATCTGTTTAATACCCTGTGGTTGAGACACTATCGAGGCTGCTGTACGGTACTGTAGTTCACACTATGTGTGTGTGTGTGTAAAACAAGTTAAGCTTGGATAACTAGACTGGTTATTTCGACAGGCCGGAGGGCTCAAACTAAACTCACTAAACATGGTGACCACTAGACGGCGTTACAGGCTTTTATTTTTGTGACGACCCTGACTTCCGCTTATTATGTTTTTTTTTTTTTTTAAAGTGACGCATGTTCCGGCCGCCAACACCAGCGGCGCTTTTTTTTTCGCGGCAAAATGAAACGATCGTCTGCTGATTTATTCCGCCAGCTAGCGCGTGACGTCACGTTGTAGTTGCAGAGAGTAGCTGCGGATTACCTTGTTGAGAGGAGCAGCTCGTCGGCGACGAGCTCCGTTTCATAAAGCTGACCGTCTGACGTCTCACGACTATACAACCTGTCAAAGAAAACAATGGCTCTGGTGACCGGAGAAAGCCTCAAAGCAGAGCTGGGCACGTTCGACATCCCCTACCAAGACGACTCTGTCCTCGACAAGAGTAAGTAGCGAAGCAATGCTCATTTTGTCCTTTTTTCAGCACAATTTCTTCGGCAAAAGTGCAACTTGCCGACCCCAACAAGTCGTCAACAGGGTGTAAAGGTCACGCGAATTGCTCTGCTACATGTTGTATCACGTGCCCGTGTATCGTTTGTCCCTTTTTACTTTGTGTCATAATGAGGTTTGAGGCCTCTTGTTAGTTGTGCTCATGATTTCATGCCTTGCTCGTTGGTTTCTCTCAAAGCCTAACATCAATGAGGGATTGCAGGTGGACACATTCTGCCACATTGGTGATGAATTATTAAATTAAGCAAAGCGATAATTACGTTAAAAACATGTTATTTAATGTGCATCATCTCTCAGTGGTGTATAAAGGTATCTAATTAATTACTGTAATTTGAATACGTGCATGTCAGAGTGATAATGCACATGTAGCTCCGCTGTAGTTACCTTTCAGAGCGAAGCCACAACATTGTTTTCAGTCTTCTTTTTTAAATGTTACAAATGTACACCGTGTGCTGTATTTGCAGTCATGTATGTGTTATTACATTTCCCTTTCTTAATTTCTCTCCTTCCTTCCCCTCATACCTCCCTCAGTGGTGGCGCAGTGTATTTGTAACAGGATACAGGCAGTGGAGATGGTCCATGAGTGGGTGGCCTACAGCACCACCAAAAATGGAGTACTACTCACCACGGACACCCTGGACCATTTTGATCATGAGGTACCGGCGTTACTGATACCGTTGCTTTGAACTTGTAGGTCAACACATTTATTTCATTGACAAGTTTATTTTCTTTGAAGGTGTTAAGCAAGAAGAATAAATCTAAAAAAAGCCTCAGAAAAGAAGAAACTCATAACAGAACCAGAGACATCCACTCGCTACAGGACTTGTATCCTTCACAGTGAACTCTTCGTGCTTGACTCTCCAGCTGCTTCTCTTTCTTTGAGTATCTGTTGTCATGGGTGGGCGGTATTGAGATTGTGTCACAGTCCTTGACGTCATTTGTTCAGAATCGAAGCTGAGGAAGAGGAGGAGAATCTACTGGATGCGTACTCTACTCCTGCCAAGGTAAGCTGTCACTATTGCCTTCAGTCATTCTGTTGAGATATACATTTTTAAAGCTTAGCGAAGTCGGCGCGACTCGCTTGTGTGCTCGACACTGACTGTGTTTGTGTGTAGGGTTCTCAGAAACGAGCGCTGACCACGCCTGAACACCCTCACTCTAAAAGAAGTGCAGCCTTGCTGTCCAGCCCGGGCTTGCTGCTGTCTCCTGCTCGCTTTTCTCCCAGGTACTCCGTCTTAGATGCTAACATTACAAGGGAACACAACTGAGGTTAACTCTTCCCTTTTCTCTTTGGAAGCACGACACCCTCACAGAAGTACAGCCAGCGAGGAGGCAAAGGGGAGGTGGCGGTCTCATTCGGGGTCGTGCAGGGCACCCGCTGGGCAAGCAGAAAGAACCTGGGTGCCGGCGTCCAGCTGCAGCTTCTGGAAGGGCCTGAAGACTCGCTCGGCTGCAGCTACAAGTACATGTTCCAGAGGCTGCGCGATGTTCGAAATGGTGACAAAACCGTAACGAGCCTGCAAATTCATCAAAGTACTTTGTATCAAGACTCCTTTTAATTTTGTATTCTTGAACAAGCGGTCTCGTGGCCTAAACCCTGACATTCATACATTTGTACAGTACACCCCGGTCAGATAATCAGAAACAGATTACACCTCATTGGAAGTTATAGACTTTTGTGTCTATGTTCCCCAGTGTTGACGGAGAAGATAGAAGAGCTTGGCGATGACCTCAGGAATCACTTCAACATCGAAGAGTTTGCCCCCGTCTCGCTGCCCGCTCAGGTACAGAAGTGTTACTATTATATGGATATCTTATAGTTATAATCTGATATTTTACTCTCAAAGTTTAGTTCCTAGCTATTGCGTTACTTGTTGAAAAACATGAGAGCTTGTTTGTGCTAAACTTTGTACATTTAGCCGTTGAAATATTTGAACTTGGATGGAGGAAAATGTTTTTCATGATATGTTTATCCCCGCAGACTTAACCTGTCTAGTTATTTCTGGGAAAGCTTAATTGTGTGCTCCACATTTATTGCTTTAGCTCTCCTAAACTAGATACAATGTATTTAATGTATTTGTCTTATTAAGTATTTCCTGACAGCTCTGTTTGTTGTGCGTTATCTCTCTAGGACAGTATAACAGTGTTGGGTCAGGTCTGCTGTGACAGTAATGGCAAACTGAACGCACACTCGGTTCTGTTGGAGGCGGGGCCGGAGCAAGGCGGTCAGCTGGTACCTGTTGACCTATCAGAGCTTAAAGAGTACTCCCTGTTTCCTGGTCAGGTGAGCAGAAGGAAACTTCTTCTTGTTGCAGATTAAGCTGAAGATGAGTCTGCTTTAAAAGTCTTTCAAATTGTACTAAGAAGTATTAATTTATATCTACATTATTTAGTCACAAAGAACCTCTAAGTCACTAGAGTAGAGTGCATTGTGCTGGCCGTATTGAGTGGTGGTCCTTCCTTTTCCTGTGCACTGAGGTGTGTGCAGCAGGTTACACGGCCACCAAGAGTAACAGAGCATGCCAAGGACCTGGGCCGGAGACTCGCCCAGCGTCTGACCGAGAACTCTGACAACCAATCTACAAGTCCCACATGAGAATAAATAACTACCTGCCTGCAGTGTTTGAAGCGCTGTTCTCCTTCCTCAGGTGGTGGCGTTGGAGGGAATGAACACGACAGGGAAAAAACTGATGGCTTCCAAACTCTGTGAGGTCAGCGACAAGTTAACACGTTTTGTTGCGGCATAAAGAGAGATAATGCTTTACAAAATAACATTTGCTTGAAATATTGCATCAAAATCCAAATGAAGTGGTTCAGAGTATCTCAACTTTTCGAACTGTGTTCTGTTTGTGTGTCTTCTGTTAAATAGTCTTTGTCTTTTTTTCTTTTTTTTTTTAGGGAGTCCCTCTTCCTTTCTACTCTTCTGAGGTGAGAATGGAGATGGATGAAGGTAAGTGATGTTGGTTCATTATATTTGTAACATTCTCTGTAAACTTTGATTAAATGTTTATTCTTAAAAGCCTTTAACCACAATACAAGAAATGAGCCGTCTGCTTGTCTCTTTTTCATGTAAGTTGCATACACACTTGTCATATCATTCGATTGCAGAGCCGGTGAATATACTGGTGGCATGTGGACCCTACGCTCCCTCTGACAGCCTGACCTTTGACCCTCTGCTTGACCTAATCAATGTCATTGTCAAGGACCATCCTGATGTCTGCCTGCTGGTATAGTTACTTTTTTTTTTTTTTCATGTTTCAAAATAGTTTGTTCTTCCACAAGCGAATGCATGTCTTGAAAGATGCACAAAATGCTCATATCTTTTCTAATTCTACCTTCACTTCTCCAGCTGGGCCCGTTTGTGGACTCCAAACATGAACAAATTGAGGTACGTTTATCAGCGGAGAGTTTGTCCTAGAAACCCACTGCACGATCTAACGTTTTGCATTTTACAAAAATCTAACCCTTTTAAATCTCCTCATCCAAAGTCAATGCATGGCAATGTGAATTCCTTTTAAAAACAATTATGTCTTTATGTGACCATCTTTATTCCCACCTGTTTGTGGAATAGAAAGCTCAGGTGACCGAGACATTTGAGGACATTTTCTCAAGATGTATTAAAAGCATTGTGGATGGCACCAAAAGGTATGTCTTCTATCTATATATAACTATGATTACACTATTTAAACTCGTGAAGCTCCTTTTTTAAGAGCAGCATTTTCCTTAACCATAATGACAACTAGTGTTTTCTTTATCCAGCGTTGGCTGCCACCTGGTGTTTGTACCCTCTCAAAGAGACATCCACCATCATTTCATCTACCCACAGCCTCCCTTCACCCTGCCCAGCCTCAGCAAGGACCAGGCCCAGGTCAGACACACAAGCACCTGACTGCAGCATCGTAAATTACATTTAAGGTTTATCATTTGCTGATGAGCATGTGCAACAGGCTTTTGAGCAATCACGGAAAGCCAAATTGTAATAGTATAGCTTTACACTTTTTTTAATTTAGGGAACTGCTGGTCTTAAATTAGGTCAAGTAGCAACACCTTTTTCAGGCTTGTTGTCAACAACGTTCAAGCAGAAGAGCTGAGTAAATCCCCAGTTTAATACACAGACCGATCAGTCTCATATTGTGTTTCTCTTCATACACTGCAGCGTGTCACCCTGGTCCCTGACCCCTGCACTCTGCTCATTGACGGAGTGACTTTGGGCTTGACGTCCACTGACATCCTGTTCCACATGAGCGCAGAGGAGATCAGCTGGTGAGCAAGATTTCTCATTTTCACATAAGTACTGAGAAATTAATTTGAGATTCTTAAGTGGTCAAACCACTTGGTGACACTTTCTTCTGTACATTTTAATTAAAGGCATCACTACAACGTTGTGTTGAAATGGAAAATGCATTGTGTTACAGCGGCACTGGCTCGGACAGATTTTCCCGCATACTGAAACACATGCTGACCCAGAGAAGGTAGAGTCCTATAAAAGAATTCCCTTGTTCTCTCTATTTTGAGGATGCGCCAACATTAATGACCCTCATGTTTTGTGATTCCAGTTACTACCCGCTGTACCCGCCTGTGGAGGAGGTGAATATGGATTATGAGAAGTTTCAGAGCTTTGCTCAAATGCCGCTGACTCCCGACGTCCTCGTTATTCCCTCTGAGCTACGCTACTTTGTAAAGGTACAGATCTCCTGTTTCTGTGAAAAACAACGTTTTAAGATGTTAATCTAATATTTGACACGTGACGTCTTTTAACACCTCATCTCAATTTGTCCTCAGGATGTGGTCGGCTGTGTATGTGTCAATCCCGGACGGCTAACTAAAGGCCAGGTGGGCGGGACCTACGGCAGGTTGCTCATTCAGCGCAGAGCTGGAGCCGAAGACGGGAGCCGAGTGAGCCCCTGTTTGGCAGCTCAGGTGGTGAAAATCTAAATCTGAAAAGGAAATTAAGACTCTGGTGCGTGTTGACTGAACCAGGACCAGTTTGAAAGCAGCTTTGAACGCTGTGCTCTCGAGGCACAATGATGTAAAATGTGTTTTTAAAAATTAATTCACCATTTTGCCTATGTCTATTTTTACATGACAAACATGTCTGGTGGGGTCATTACTGGGGCGGAATATCAGTCTGTCAATAACGATCTCTTTTCAATAAATAGTTTTTTGTATTGTTTTTTTTCTTCTTGAAACTACTAAGTGTTGTATGTAACAGCATTGTATTTAGTTCAAAAGCTCTGGTAATATAAACAAAACATTTATATAATGCAGTTTAATGTAGTGGATAGTTAATAATTATACATATGTATACACAAACAAAACAATCAACAATAGAACATTACAGACCTTTTTCAGAAGTTGTATCTAATATACAGTTTTTGATGTAACGCTAAATTACAACATTGGAGGATGTGGTAGGTTCTCGGATTTGAGACCAACACATTTAACCATAAAAGTTGTCAAACTCATCAGAATCAGTTGGGTGATCAAACTTTGTCGATTTGTCCGACTCCACTTGAAAAATCTCCATGTCACAAATTGCTAGAAAAGAAATCAGAACAATATCTTAAATTAGTTGTGTTTTTTTGTATATTCTGCCTGCCTTTTAAACACTAGCGATATTGTACCTTTGGGTTGCTCATCTGCTCTCAAGTCCTTTTCTCTGAAAATATGTAAAATGAAGGGAAGAAAGGTGAGACTTATTTCAGGATGTATAGATTTTGCCATCAGAGATGTCAAAAAAAGGACTCACTCTTTTTTCTCCGATAGTTCTTGAGGTGCAAGTAGATTCTCAACGTCGTCCTCATCACTGATCTCATTCGAGTCATCGTCAGAGGATCCTGTTTTACTCTCTTCCTTCTCATCTTCTTCACTTGCCTCCTCTGGAATAATGTGCATCTTTTTAGACCTAAAAACAGATTGCATAAAATTCAGGTGATGTTTGTTTAAAATGATTATATTCTTTACTTCTCTTACTTGTCCTGGGGTGAGATGATACTGTCGTCTGAGTCTCTCTCCTCTGGTTCTCCTGCTAAGTCTCCTCGCTGTTCCTCTTCATCAGACTCCTTGTCCTCCATGTTGTCCTCACCTCCGTCACTCTTGTCCACTTCTTTATCCTGAGGAGATGCAGAACCCTTTTTTCACTTCTCACCATATTCATTCTTTAACCTGACTGACTTCTTCTTCTCAGCCACCCTTTACCTCTGAATCCTGCTCCTCCTCCTCTGCTCCTGTCTCCTCGTCTACCTCTGTTGCATTCTTTCTCTCAGAAGCCTCATGATCCTCCTCCCCATCTCTTTCCTCTTGCTCTTCATCTGTCTGACTGTTCTCATTTTCTTCTCCATCTAGGTCTTCCTCATCCTTTTCTCTGACATTGCTTTGTTCTGAGCTGCTACTCTCCTGCTTTTCTATTTCATCTCCACCTCCGTTTTCAATCTTTATACTAACACTTCTGGATTCTTCCTCCTTCTGGGATCCAGACTCCTCTCCACAGCGTTCTGATTTATCGCCACGGGTTCGATCCGCTGCGTTTTCACTTCTGGATTCCTCAATTAAACTCCCTAACTCCTCACTAGTCGACTGACTCTCCTCTTTGTGACTCCCTGGCTCGTCTTCCCTGCTTCCTTTCTCCTCCTTTGGTGATCCAACAGCAAGCCCCCGACTTCTCCTCATTCTCCTTGTGCTGGTTCTGCTTTTCTCTGATGAGGCGTCACTCTCTGCGCTTTGGACCACTTTGACTGCAGCGATGACGATGGCACTGGAAGACCGAGATGAGCTGAAATCAGTGAATGAAAAACAAAAACATTGTACTAAAACAGGGCAGTGAATTAGTGGATTCATGTGGTGGGCAAAACGGATCATATAAGTGTCAGATTTTTGTTTACGGTTACAAAGGAGTTCTTATAGAATATTATAGAGACTTTGAAGATAATATTATTTACTCCTGAGAAATGCAGCGTTGGCTGTCGGAGGAAGAAGACTGTGAGCGCCCTCCCTCCCTCTTCTTCTTGTTCTCTCTGCTCACCTGGCCGGGCTCCCTGGTGCTCTCACTGCTTTCTGTGAAAGCACCGGACAGACGAACTATAGGCACAGTACGAACACAAACACACACACAGAAATGACATATCAAAGGTGACCGAAAATATCTACTGAGGAAGATAATTTAAGGAAAAGGCAGATTCTCATATTTTCTTTTCCTACCTGGTTTGATATCCAGCTCCTGGGATAAACGACTGCTCCTGCTTCCACCACCTCTCTCTCTCTTTGAGCTTGTGTCGGTCTTCTCCCCCACCACCTGCGCTATCCCCACGTCAGGAGGAAGCTCCTCCGTGTAGAGCTGACCCCACGGAGCCTCAGAGCCAGAAGGGATCCCAGCTGCACCAGCAGCCCAGGTCCAGGGTAGTCGGGCTGCAGGGGTCTGGGGTGTTGATTACTGGGTGAGGAGTTGAGGTGGGGGAGCTGCAATGTGTGAGGATGTGTGCTGATGTGTGGTGGGAGGAAATATGGAGGGACATGAGAGGAACCCTGAGGTTGATGAAGCGCTCCGATAGGAAACCTGGTCGTCTGGGATTGAGGGCGGCTCTGCCAGGAAGACTGCACATAGGAGAGATGAGGGGAGCTATCTTGGTTGTAGTCTAAATGGCTGTTTGGACTGTAGTACTTTGGTAGTGCAGCAATATTGTGGTTCATTGTGGTGAAGCCTGCAATAAAGATGAAGATGCATATTGGATAATATTGTGTATGTGTCTGTAACACCATAACAATTTAAGAATTCATGTGATAATCATTTCTTTGAGACAGTGAAGAGAAAGACAAACCTTGAGACGGTAAAGGTTGATCTGCAGTGGATGCTGCCTCTCTTTCCTCTGTGTTCTTTAGACATGACCTCAAATACTCCATCCTCTGTGAATGATGCATTGTTTTACAATAATAAAGCTGCACAGCATGCGGTAAAGTAAATCCAGAGGTGTTGGCTAACTACAGACCGATCTCTAACCTTCCCTTCCTCTCTAAGATCCTTGAGAAAGAAATCGCAAATAAGTTGTGTGACTTCCTACATCAGAATAGTTTATTTGAGGAGTTTCAGTCAGGATTTAGAAAACACCACAGCACAGAGACAGCACTGGTGAAAATTACAAATGACCTCCTAATTGCATCAGATAAAGGACTCATCTCCGTACTGGTATTATTAGACCTTAGTGCTGCGTTCGACACCATTGATCATGACATCCTATTACAGAGACTGGATCAGTCGATTGGCATTTCAGGTACCGCACTAAGTTGGTTTAAATCCTTTTTATCAGATCGATCTCAATTTGTATTTGTAAACGATGAAGCCTCAATGACCACCAACGTTAATCACGGAGTTCCACAAGGTTCTGTGCTTGGACCAATTTTATTTACCTTATATATGCTTCCTTTGGGCAATATTATCAGGAAACACTGCATAAACTTTCATTGTTATGCAGATGGTACTCAATTATATCTATCGATCAAACCAGAGGAGATCAACCAGCTTGCTAAACTTCAAACATGTCTTGAAGACATAAAAACATGGATGACCTGCAACTTCCTGATGTTAAACTACTCTGCCTCTGCCCTGAACACCTCAGAGATCACTCCTGATCCGATGTGAGGTCCTGGGACAGGGATATCGTATGTGTACAGATTGTAAAGCCCTCTGAGGCAAATTTGTGATATTGGGCTATACAAAATAAATTGAATTGAATTGAATTAAAGGTGAACAGAAATGCCTTTTAAATGGATAGGGATAAGTTATGTTCATATATATATATATATATATATATATATATATATATATATATATATATATATATATAATTTTTCTTTTGGAAAAATCCATCACATCCTCCAATGTTGTAATTTTTACACCTGTAACCATAAACTCGCCACATAAGAGTTTAATTTAATAAAAATACAAAATTCTGTCTCAAATTCTATATGTTGATGGTATGCATTGTGACTGATGACTTGCTACCTTCATCTGAGCAGCCTGTGTTTTCTCCTTGAGTTGCTGCTGCCAGCGGGGGAAGCTCTCCTCAAGGTACCGTTCATACTCCATCTGGAGGGATTGAAGTTCAAGAAGAGGATTCAACACCAAGCTTCACAGAGGCAAGGGTAAGGTACAGATGGGAAGAGAGAGTGTGTGTGTGTGTGTGTGCGTGTGTGTACCCGAATAGTTTTCATGGCTGCAGTGAGGGTTAACATCTCTTTCAGCGTGTCCTGGGCCTCTGCAAACTGCTGCAGCAGCTGCCTGTTGTTTTGTTGGGCTGTAAGCTCTCTCTGCTTCAGCTCCTGCCAGCGCTGTTGCAGATGCACCCCCCTGCTGTAGGAAACACAAACACAGAGTCAGTTATTAAAAACATTCACCAACATGCAGGATGATGCATCTTGCTGCTTTGTGTATTTGCACTACAGCTGTTGGAGACTCTGAAGAGTTGAAAAGTCAGATTTCAACAGCAGAGGCCTGTTGATACTGAAATAAAGCATCATGGTAACACATCACACACATGCAAACACTTCTTCACCCTCACACACAACCATGAGTTGACAGTACTACTCTACTTCAAAACAGCACTCGAGGATCTTACCTCATTTTTAGCCTGTGCTCTTTTTGTTTCGTGAAAGTGTTTCTTTTTGGGCCGGCAAGATGCTCAAAAGACAGTAAATTCTCTTTCCGTGCAGCCATGACTGCAGGCGTTCAATGGATGCAGAGATTATCAGGGATTAAGGTCTGTCCTTTGGGTTGGGGGAGGAGGGACCAGAGACATGCTCCCAATCCACACATGGTCATGGTAATAGTTAATTAGTAGTGAGAGTTTGTGTTCAATGCCACACAAAGTTATTGAAACTACTACATGTTAATCTATTTAAATATAGGGCCGGGCGATAATTAAATACGTTAGTCTTTCAATGGAATAACATCAGGATGAAATCATACATCGAGATATTGTGATACACAGTTATGTCGATAATACCAAGCACATACTAACTAATACTTCTCAGAAAATCTGATTACTTTGCACTAAAATTATTAATTAAATGACCAAATATTCATTTTATTGTGTGAATATTTTATTCACTAAAGAGTATACAAAACCCTGTGTCTATTTCTTACTGACCCTGGTCAAGCATCTTTCTCACTCTCTATGAAGCAAGATGGTATCAAGGCAATTTCTTCCTGCAATAGCAGAGCCCACAAGTTGATGCTGGTTAGGCGGAGGGAACACAAAGCATTTAGCAGAACAGTGAAACAGCAACAGGCTTTTTTAGGCTCAAATATCTATTAGAAAAAAAACTTGATACTAATATCCGATACAAAAGTACAATAAAATCTACATAACGTTTTTGATTATTATTTCAAAAACGTGCATACACACCGAGGAGACGTTTTACAAGCGGAACCAATGTGTTGTTGCATTGCGGATGTATTTTCACGTAACACCCCAAATGGAGTAGAAGCTCGATCCCGTAAAGTAGCAGAGAATCGTGGCAGGGAGAGAGTTTTAAGAGCCAGACGGCGTAACATTTCAACTCATAAATGGCGTTAATTTGTCCGGAAGTTATATGAAGTATCGTTTATGTCATGTGATTCATTTAACTTCCGAAAGAAAGCTTAACGGAGCGGTTATTTATTGTTAGGGGCTGACGAAGCTAACCAACGGTTACCACGGTGCGTCTGTCAAATCGGTCTGAGCTCACACCGCGGAGAGGCGGACGTACTGGAAACATGACGAGTTTTGCCAGTCAAGTTTTTGTCAGGGTCGACAAGTTTTGTCGCCCCCTCCCCATAGTCCTCAACACCTTCTTGGTCTTCTCCATCACCGCGGAGGTGAGCTACCTGGTGCTGGTCGAGGCTCCGCTGGAGGCGGACCAGAAGAAGACCGTGTGGTCCGCCTTTTGGAAAGCCTTCCACCTGCTGGTTCAGTACTTCATGCTGGGGAACATCTGCTGGAACGCCCTGCTCTTCCTCAGAACCAGCCCCAGCATCAAAGGGGTGTTTTTGGGCGTAGAGGGCATGGGCCAGGGGTGGAGGTAAGGAGGGCGCAGCTGGAGCGGTTATTACAGAATGTACCACACAGCCTTGATTTGTTGATCTACAGAACACTATGTGGTCAAAGGTATCAGACATCCTTGTCTCCACTTGTCTGGTCTGTTTTAATTGTTTGGGACAAGCCCCCTTTGTTACAGATGTTTCTATTACATATATTTTAGACATTAATGGTCTTCCAAGTTTGAGATAATAGAGAAGAGAAAATGTAATCCCAGCAGTCAGACGTCCACACATTATAAGTGTAAACACAACAAAGAAACTCAGTCCTCTGCTGAAGGTCACGGTTTTTATGTTTCAGTGAGATCAAAAGTCTGTGAGACGTTTAGGAGTGTCTCAGACCATAAATAATAGTTTATTCTCTGTTCTTTTCCCTCACAGGTACTGTTACACATGTGAGACACATACTCCTCCTCGGTGCTCCCACTGCTACGACTGCAAGGTGTGTGTGCTGCGGAGAGATCACCACTGCGTCTTTTTTGGCCAGTGCGTGGGCTTCCGTAACTACCGGTACTTCCTGAGCTGCTTGTTCTTTATGTGGTCAGGGCTGCTGTACGCCACTCTGATGAATGCAGAGGTCTTCATTGTTATATTGAAGGAGGGTGTGACAATGCACAGCATCCTGCTGCTGATCATTCCCTGGATAATGCTAGTTTCAGGTATGTAGCTGTAGTACTTACCAGCGTGACCTATACTCTACACACTGATAAGTAGAATGTACTCTATAAAGTTTTTTATATTATATATATACACATTTTTACAGAGACAATAAGGACTTTTTAAGATGTCTAGTTCTATAAAACAACAAACATAATTGATCTTCTTCTAATTGTTTTAGTGAATTAACTGATTAACTACACTTATAACCAGACATCCTGCATTCTTTACAGCTGTGTAAGAGGGACAACCTTCTCTCATTGAAGACCAGCTTGTTTTTCAAGGTGTTGTCATTATGACAAATTCCACAGGAGGAGTATGAGGGTGTGTTCCCAGATCCTCGTTATATACATTAGAATAAATGTACACACTTAAACCAAAATTATTTACACTGTGAGATTGACTTATATCAAATCATTTCAATTGTATACAACTATTCTAAAACTCTCAATTTTGATAAGGCTGAGATGGATCTCAATAATGTAACCAAATCTATTTAATGTACCAATTTAAACTAGGCTTGGATTTATATCACTGGCTGTGACTTAATCAGTGCTACTGACCCTTCTCTCCCCAGGCCAGGTCACTGCACAAGCTTTTGCATTCGCCTTCATCGCCGATACATGCGTTGTGGGCTTCCTGCTGGTGTCCGCCTTCTTCTTCTTCCATCTCGTCTTGATGTTTCGGGGACAGACCACCAGGGAGTGGTACTCGACCCGCCGACCCTACAACCTCGGGCTCCGGGGCAACCTGCGTCACACACTAGGCCTTCGCTGGTACCTCTGTTGGCTCTGCCCACTCATCCCATCACCTCTTCCTGGAGATGGGATAAACTTCCAGGTCACAGGATTGCTAGAACCCACTCGGTAACAGTTGAAACAGGCCATGTGTCTTGCTTTATTGGTGATGGTTAATGTTATTGGGAGCCGCAGCAGGGAAGATCACCTCAGTTCAAGAAGAGGTAGCTTGGGATGGGAAGAAGCCAGAACAGTGTTTAGGTGTTATGATGTTACTGGGTTACTGTCTACCCGTATCTACTCCGTAGCCTTTACCTGTGCTGAGTCAAAGAAGTTATGGGTCTACTGTGGAAGGTACATTGACCTTGATCTAAAGGTAACCTGTACACTCATTGAGACTTGCCTCAGAATAGTGTTCCTCTGGAGGAATACTGAGCACTGAAAGTGTATGTAAACGACATTGAAATGAGAATGTATTTTATTGATTGTGAAGAATGTATACTTGGAAATCCTTGTTAACAAGCACTACTACCCCTGGGTGGTCACTTAAATTGTCCTCTTTTATTGTTTATTTTCCCTAAATCTAAAGGTCATCCAAATTTGCACTCTTCCTGAATAAATCTGCTTTTGTGTGTTAACAGCCAGGATCATGATGTTCTTGTGCTTTCCACTTGTCTACATCCACTCCTGAGCTTCAGATGATTTGTATAACATTGAGCCTTTTACTGAATACTTTTGCACCAAGTTAGACAAAGAGAGAGGCTTTACAATGATGGACAATGATGTTGAAGAAAACAATCAACTGAAATTGTACATGTTGTGAAATCTAGTGTTGCCGTTTACATACTAATGTAAAGTCATCTAGTGAAAACACGGTATAAAATGTACCCGTAGACTACACACGTGAACTGCATTTCCCCATGTTTCGCATTACGCTTTCCATGTTTCCGTCCGTACTACAAACCAACAACATGAAGAGTCCTGTTCTGATTCAAGGAACTGCTCTGTACCAATTCACTACTCCACACTAGGAGCCAGCAAACACTAGTTATAATCTTTATATCATCCTGTTTTTGCAGTAAGTGTACAGAAAATCAACATGCATCACTAATTTGTTCAATATGTTTGATACAATATGCTGGAGGTGTTTTTCAAAAATATGTATTTTTGTTGTTTTCTAAGGTGGTCTTCGCGCTGTTTCACCGGACTGTCTGGTGTGTAGAACACATGACTATGTAGTCTGGATTTGGGACTCGGCTAACATGTCTCACATCCCTTAATGCCAACGGGACTTCTGTTACCTCAGAAGTTAACTTAATTCTGCTGGCCTTAAAATGTAGTGAACAAATTCAAGCCTTTGTTTTGAAGTGTGCTCTTACTTTACAGCGAAAGATATGTTGGTACTATTAATTGTCTGCTTAAAGTCTGCCTTTTTGTGCTGTTTCACGTTTTGCCATTTGAAAGTGCTGAACAAATTGTTAATAAATGCTTAACATTTTATCCTTTGTAGTTGTATAATACAATTTTGGCTTAAAAGTGTTTTGCTTCTGTTCCAATAATTTAAAACTCTCATGTTGAGGGCAAAAACAGTTAAAATCTACTCAATTCCTGCTGATTTCCATCTCATACAGAGAATCAATTCCAAAAAGTACCCGGAACATTTTTAAATAATCACAAAGAGAATGATCGTATGAATGTGATCATAACATTTAGAGCCAGGACGCTTTCTGGACCTTTGCTCGCATTCCTACACCGGACCAGTCCCGTGTCTGACGTCATATCGACCAGTTGTCTTTTGTCATCCTCCTGCGTTTGCAATGGCAGGCTGAACTATACTTTAGTGAGCTGCTGTAAACTCCTTAGTTTGAATTTACTTGTTGGTAAGTCAGTTAGTTCATTTGTAAAGCGAAAATCAGTTGAAACTCGTTGTTTTAGCGGTAAGTTAAACAATAAGTTAGCTTGCTAACCGAAAAACCTAGCTTGCTCTAGCTAGCGTGTAACTAAGCTAGCTAACTAGCTAAATCTGTGAAACATAAATTAATGGTGACTACATACATTTAGACGAAATGTGGCTGTAACCTAAGTTATCTATGGAAAGTTAATTGTCCTCAAGAGCCAAACATTCGTGCCACATTAGTTGACTTTCAGAAATGCAGATTTAGCAGAAAAGGGCGGTTGAGGACTCAAGTCCCCATGCCCACCAATTCAGGTTAATTGCAATCCTTGAATCTCTTATTCTTTTTAAATCTTGGGTGAAATATGCGCCTCTCAATTCAGGTATTTGCTTTTTATAAAGTGCTTTCATGGATTATTATGGCAGTTAGATTTAGCTCGATCTAACCTCATGAATTATGGGAATAGTAACACTAGTCGGTCAAAATCTGTACTTTTTACGAAATAAATATAGTTTGGAAGAAACATTTATGATATATCTTTAAAGCTGTGGTCACTCCTTTTGGACCATTTGTTGCCCGCAAGCACCAGGGAGCAGTCGGCCAGCAGGATGGATGTCTCCGAGGAAAATACGTGCGTGATGCTCACTGAATAAACCCATACACTAAAAATGTTTGGATGAGTTATGCATCAGTAATATATGATTTTGTGTTTGTGCGGGTGCGTGTAGGACACTGGAGGAGATGCATGAGAAGATAGCAGAGCTGGATTATAGTTTAAACCAGCAGAAGGACTTGACCACTAAAATGAGGCACTGGCTAGATGTTGCAGATGATGACGTGGCAATACTGCGTTCTGAAAACACCACTCTCAAAAAACAAGTTAAAGCGTAAGTGGTCACATGATTGTCTCTACTCGTTTAGCAGAAGGGTGCCTGAACCATTTGACTATCAAACTTAAACTTCATCTGTTTGAGCTCCCTGCTGTCTTTGACAGACTGTTGTCTTACCTCCAGCAGAATATGTTTATTGTAATTCAATGTTGTTATGTGTCAGCCATGTTATCTTTGTTACTTACGACTTTTGAACCTATGCTTTAACATGTTGGTGGAAACGTGTTTGTGTATCTGCAGCCTGGAGAAAGTCATCAGTGAAGCACAGAAGGTCGAAGCAGAGCCTTGCAACGGTCTCCTGGCTGATGACCTTGGTGTAAAGACATTCAGGGAAAAAAATATTCAACAATTGGTGGGTTGCCAGAAATGATAGTCTTATATTGTGTATTACGGGTGTCTTCAAAAAGACGTTTGCCTTAAGATCACACTTGAGCTAAATCAGGCAAAGCAAAGTCCTTGATGACATCTTGTTTTGCCCTGCTCTATGCCAATGTGACTTCAGGCAGAGCTCAGATCTACTATTAACTTTTGACAAACTTTGAATGATTTTGCATTTTTCAGAAACAACTCTATTCTCATTCTTAACATCCTCATAATGTGTTAAATTGTGTCTTAATGTAGTCTGATCCAGGTCCATGTATACAGGTCACATAGCATCTTTCGTGTAGAACTATGCAATAACACTGAAGTATATGACAAGGATGTTATGTTTGACAATAAATAACTAAATGAATCTTCAAAATCTTAGATTTAACATTTACTTTTTTTAATGATGTATTTCATTCTCTATGATTTCAATTACGTCTGTTGATTTATAAACATAAGATTTGAGTAATACAAGCTAGAGTTATACATCACACATGCAGCAGGATAATTGCATATTCATTTTGATCTCAACATCAAAGCATTCACAGTTAGTGAAGTACATCACATGTCACATTAGTATAGATCTATGGTTGACAAACGGTTAAACCTCAACCAGTCAAATAGGCAGATGGTGAACATGTTAAATATCTCCAGATAAAGCTTCATGCTGTCTATTTGTGCAGGAAAAGGAAACCACCATGACAAATGAACAGAATAAGAAGCTAACTGAAGAGGTAGGATGTCTGTTACTTTTCACATAGCACCTCAAATCTGTCAGACTACAGTTAGAAGTAGTACCAACATTTCAAAACACTTTCCATATATCAAAATAATTATGCCTTTTTCAGCTTAAGAACTTCCAGCAAGAGAGATACTTGGACCAGATCAGCTTCAGCAAGTTAAGGGATGAAGTTCAAAATCTTGAGGTAACACCATGGATTCAACATGGAGACATTTAACTTTTTTTTCTCTCTCCGTTCATACTATCATCATTAGTCACGTGACATCGTCAAACAGTGCCTGATTTGTTATGTCATGTGTATCTTCAGTGTGCAATGGAAGAGGCTCAGTTAGAGCTTCAGAAAAAAAATGATGCTATTTATCAGGTAGGAACAGAGACACCAGTACATTAAAGCAACTGACAAAAAAGTTCAGATTTTTCTCTTTGTAGTTCAACATGAATATTTTAAATGTTCTCTTTTATTACTTGAACATCACATTTTTCGTTTACGTGTGTTTGCGATAGAACAACTTTCATATAAAGCACTTGGAGGAAACCGTTGAAGAGTGCACCCACTCCATGGAGGTAAAGATGCTCTCATTCATAGCTAGAAAGATAAAAAGGTTGAAGAAGACTAGAAAGAACATGGACTGCTGTCGGATAATAGCTTTATGTTATGCGCTGTTGAAGTCTGTTTTGTAGCCTCATCATGTTTCCCTGCTCCAGTATTTCAGGCTGACAAATAAGGAGCTGAAAGAGAAGTTGGAGGGCAGACTGGATGAGGCCTCATTGTAACCCACATGCACAATATACTCTTGCTTTGAAATAATACCATGACCTATGCACTCCTACTGTACAGTGATTCTGCTGTTGGTTTCCAGAACTATTGTGAAGAACCAGATGGGAGATGAGGAAGGATGGCTCAGTCCCCCTTTGTCCTTTGCAGAGGAAATTAAGCTGTTGAACTTTTCAGCTGAAGTGAAAACCACCGTGTCAGACTCCACAGATCTTCGACATGTAGGACCCCTCCCATCAGTGTTTAGACTTTTAAACTTGAGAGAATGTAAAATCACTCAGTTGCCAGTTTATTGTTTGCCCCTGGTTAAAGATGAGGCAGTCTTAATATAGTCCTGCAATAAATCCTATGAAGTGGCAACTGAGTGAAGATGTATCAATCTGATTGTCCTGTAATTCTACAAGTGACCACTAGAGGGTGCCAATACAAAACCCAGATTCAAACCCTTTCTGTCAGACAGTAGATGTAGAAATGATGAAATCAGTGATGTCTGGTGCTGTGTCTGTAGGAGGAAACTGAAGTTGAAGAGCTGCTGAAACCTCAAAGTGTCACACTAGACCGTCAGACCAAAAGGTACTTCAGTTTAAAATTTAAAAAATGCATTTATTTTTCTTTGTTTCCTCATTTCATTGTCGTCCCTCTGGTTTCTCCGTTGTCTAAGATGTGCAGGTATTTTGGAGGCAGCTGTCCTGAGAGCAGGACGTTTTCGGCTGTTTGTCGTCGTTCTCTCTCTGATGTTTGTCGTTGTTCTCTCTGTTTTGGCCTTTGTGCCTTCAAGAAGCTGTCCAGGAAACTATTTTCCCTTTAACAGTTTGCAGAACTTTGTACAGCTGGTTTTAAAACCCTACTGCAGTTTGCATTATGGGGCCTTACCTTCTACTTGAACTAGACACTCCCTCTAATAAACATGTTCACTCCTTTTATTTGACTGATAGTCAGGTTTTTTGAATATGTTTTCTACTCAGCAGCTTATAGGGCTGAAGTTTTCTTTTACAGAAATATATGAAGTTGAATATACATAATTCTGCACATTTATTAAGACTTATAGAAGCTGAATGGTCAGTTCTACAATAGTGAATGACTTTGATAAAATTACAATCAATAATGTGACAAAATTGTCTGCAGTGAAACATATTGTACGAAAATCCTGCTCAACCCATGTGTAAAATGAAAAGAAAACTTCCTGGCTACCACGTGTCTGACTTAAATTACACAAGTCAATCAATTAAAATAACAAAACATTTACTGTAAATATATATATATGTTTTCAACTCTATTAAAAAGATGCTCACATGTGCATTGATACAGTTTTTGTTTGCAGCACAATGAGGGAAATTGTTTTACGTTTGGAAGAAACCCACTTAATGTTTCTTACTGCTGCACTTTCAAAGTACTTTGACAGAAAGATCACTTTGGCTTTTACTTGCATACAAATAGTTTTAGGAAAGGATGTCTTTGTGGCAAGTGGTTACAGTATGGAAATGGCTACAGCAGCCAATAAATACTTACGTGTGCAGTGTGTGTGAGTATTGAATGAAGATTCAATTAAATTTCTTTTGTATAGCCCCAAATAACAAATTGGCCTCAGAGGGCTTTTCGATCTGTACACATACAACCTCCTCTGTCCCAGGACCCTCACATCGGTACAGGAAAAGCCCCTTTAAAGGGGAGGAAAAAGGAAGAACCCTGAGGGAGGGCAACAGATACCATGTGTACAGAATGAACAACACAGAGTATATCAATTATTCATATCATGAGAGTAGTAAGTAGTGGATTTCAAGAAGTACAATGAACATCTTACTTTACCAGGTCCTCCTATCACACAGAATTACAATAACTTAAACTTAACAAATTAAAAATACAATACTCAAAAAGGAGCTAAATGCTATCAGTAGGGTTTAGTATAATAGTAATGATAATAAAAGCAGTAATGGTATCGGTAATAGAAACAGTAATGTGACTAATAATAATAGGAGCAGTGGCTCAGCAGGACCACGATCCATGGTACACTTGAATAAAGTATATATTGAGTTCTTAGTTATTTTGTGAGAACAGCCTCACTTTACCCAATTAGCAGAAATTGCTTCGAGTAACCGGTAAATCTGCCAGTGAGACATTACTCAACTCAGCGCATCAGCACACCCGGCCATCACTATAATTATCAGGGTAGTCTCTCAGTTTCACAACAGAGTTATTATGTTACCAATCAATTTTCATATTTTTAATTGCATGCACCAGTCAAAGTGCACATCTGCCCCCCCCCCCCCCCCCCCCCCCCCCCCAGCCTTCCCGTCTCTTGCCAGTCTCTCCGGTCGCCCCTCCCAGCTGAAGGCGCTCCCTGGTGTCTTGTCCACCCCCTCCCAAACGGAAACCTATGTAGGGCAGGAGGGAAGGAGATGGCGGTCTGAATCAGAGATGTTTTTATATCGGAGCTGGCTGGGGTTTTCATTGTGTGTCTGCTGGAGTTTGAGCTCGTGGACGCGGCTGCTGCGTTGCTGCTGACTCGCGCTGCGATGCTGCTGACGGGCCGAACGCATCACGCGCTCCCGTAGATCGTGGATGGAGCCCAAAGCTGAAATAGCCGAAAGAAGATCGATCGGAAACGGGAGAGACCAGTTTGATCCAGCATTGTGAACGGGACACCGGCTGATTGAGGAGGGCTAGCTGTGTAGCGGCGGAGGCGACATGTTCTGAGCGGAGAGCCGGAGAGCGAGGGCGGCGGCCGGGATGAAGGCGCCGAGGAGACCGAGACAGACGCGCCTCCTCCGGCGGTTCTGCGTCTGTGGAGTCACGCTGCTCGCAGTCGCCTGGGTCTTTAACTTCAGCGACGTTACAGGTGCTTCACGAGGAATGTACCCGTTATGGTTTCATCTGCACGAAGCTTATTCGTTACTTGTATTGTTTATAACTATGCAAATAACATGTTAAATTGCAGTAATATTACAGTTAATGACAACCATACCATGTCTTAGCAGCACAGGAGACATATATCAATACGTTAAAGTTGGGCAAACTTACAGTATTTCTCAGACACTCAGATATACAGTATAGTGACTCATATGTTGTTGGTATTTATTTATATGTCAATCCCTATTGTTTTAGGTTTCTATGCATCCACTGTGAGTCACGACATCTCCTTGTCCAAGAGAGAGTTCATCCAGCAAGAAGAAGACAACACGACTGTTTCTAGATCTGGTGAGATATTTAAGTGTGTGTGTGTGTGTGTGTTTGTGTCTGTGTTTGTGTCTGTGTCTGTGTCTGTGTCTGTGTCTGTGTCTGTGTCTGTGTGTGTGTGTGTGTGTGTGTGTGTGTGTGTGTGTGTGTGTGTGTGTGTGTGTGTGTGTGTGTGTGTGTGTGTGTGTGTGTGAGTGAGAGACAGAGGAGGTGATTTATTCTTTTTTATTCTTACAAAAATAGAGCACATTCAGTCTTTGTCTGTGTTTTGAGCATGGGGACTTTTTAACAGGCCTAGATTTTTGTGATGATTTTAGTAACACAAGTGTGTGTGTGTGTGTGTGTGTGTGTGTGTGTGTGTGTGTGTGTGTGTGTGTGTGTGTGTGTGTGTGTGTGTGTGTGTATCTCTTCTCCGCTCCACCTCATCCTTCAACTCTGCACATCTTGATGTTTAAACACAGTTAGGCCTTTAAAGGGAGCCGGTTGCTAGGAAACTGAATGCGGAATTTGTGGTTGGATGGCGTGTGTATCTGGATCTGTTCAAAGTGTCTGCCCTGTTGTAATGACGAGCCTCTCAGCAGTTATCTCATCAACCTGTGTGCTTGGATCCATTTGGCTGTTTTGAAAGACTGAGAGAGAAACAGTGACAGCGTCTTACGATCTGAGAGATGAAGAGATGTTATGGCCAATTACAGATAATAAAGCAGCATGTATTGAGCTAGAAAATACAGTACAGATAAACTTCAAGGCCTCGAAGACATTATCTTCCTGTTCCCATATTACTTATTTTCACGAGAACCATCTTGTTCTTGGTGATAAAAATATACAGTTTGATCTGTGTCCAAACAAAATCACGTGACATAGTATCATTTGATATTTGTGCCTTCATCTCCGTCCACTGCCGTCACTAGTTTCACACACATGTTTGTTGCTTTTGTTTTCAGTAATAATACATTTATTTATATAGCACCTTTAAAAATAGAGTTTACAAAGTGCTCTACATAGAAGCAAGGTAAAAACATAACATCAATACAAGTAAACATTTCAGAAAATACATGAGGCAATAGGCAATGAACACTAGAGGAATAGAACATTACAAATACAAAATAAAGCAGAACAGACAAACTAAAATAGGGGAAACAAAGAACTGCATAAAAGGACGACATCACTTAAAAGCAGTTCTATAAAAATGGGTTTTAAGAAGTGATTTAAAAGAAGCTTAACAGTGGCAGTTTTATAAAACCTGACTCTGGAAGTCACTTGGGAGGCTACTTTCCTTGTTATGGTTGTTTTGAGCTGCCTCATAACAAAAGCTTCTCTCTTTTTTTTTGGCGCAGTGAGTCGTGTCATTTGTTTGAGTTTCTTTGCAAAACGGTGCAGTCTAAGCAAAACACCTCTTCACAGTTGGAAAGAGGGTGGTTGCAATGCATTGTCTAACTCAGCCAAATTAGATGCCTCTGAAGGTCGACATTATAGGAATTAAGATAAGATAATCCTTTATTAGTCCCTCAGTGGGGAAATTACAGGATTACGGCAGCATTGCTCACAGTAATAAGTAAAAAACAAGTAGTATAATAACAGTAAACAGAAATAAGATAGAATAAAAACAAAAATAATATTATATATACAGACGGAGTAGAAATAGAATAAAGTGTATAAAATTAAAAAATTAAAAAGTACTTAAACGTATTAGTATTGTCACGGATCGAAGACCAGGGACCCAAGCACAATGGACGAAACGGAGGTAGTAAGAAATAATCTTTTACTGAACAGAATATTGTCAGGACAAGACATGAACAATACACACTGGAGAACTTGGTCTCAAAACACAAGACAATGTGGCAGAGGACAAGTGAGGGAACCTAAGTAGTGAGTGACTAACGAGGGAATGGGCTGCAGGTGAGATGGGCGTGAGAACCAGGTGAAGGGAATGAAGGATGATCAGGTGTGAATGACCGGGTCTGAAATGACAAGAGAGTTAATAGACAAACAGATCGAATGAAAACAACTATTAACAGAAAGAAGGTGTGGAGCTGAACTGTTACAAGTATTGCACCAGTGGGTGGGCTAAAGTGCTGTTCAGTGCGAAGTCCAAAGTGTTCGAAGTGTTTGTGGCCTACTGGGAGCTCAGCTCAGAATTGCTGGCTTTTATGAATAAATACTTAAGTGCAGAGAGCACGAGTGACGGATTTAAATCACAAGATGAGAGATTTCAAAGGAAGTGGGCGAAAATCTCAATTATAATGTAGCTGAGCTGGTATAGTCACATGACTGTGAAACTACTTCAAGCTGTCTCGGCCCTTGTTGCTAGGGGATACAACCGGACACACATTCAAATAAGTCATTCACATATGCACACACAAGTGGCAAACTACAATTATTTTCATCATTGATTAATCTGCTGGATATTTTTCTCTATTCTGCTATTCCATTGGTTGGGGCATTTTGACAGGGTTATTGCCCCCCAAAGAATCCAAGAGCAGAGGAGAAATCTGAGAGCAGAGGTTTTTCTAGCACACAGAAACAGGAGAAATATGTGCAAGCAATAATATAACTGAGTGCAAGCTTACAGGTTGAGCAGTAATCAAAATGCAAGCAGGCTAATGGAGTGAAAACAGGGTTTTGAGGGAAAGCGTTACAAAATCGCAAGTGAAATCAATCCTGCTCTCGAATTGAAAGAACACACTTTCAAATACAGATCCATAAACAACACCTGTAAACGCACATTGTGCTGCTGGAGGGGTCAGTGAAACAATCAGAACATTTCATTTCCCTTATTCACTGCTTTGCTCTTGCTAACACCGCTTCCTCTCTTGAAGGGACAATGCTATTATAGAACTGAAAAACCATATAATCAATCATTTAAATTAAAGCCGAAAGGACCATGGAGGGATAGATTAGAATCAAATCAGAAGATTTTAGAGGCTGGATCTTGACAATGTTTGGCATTTTTGCTTTGAAAATGACTGAAACGATGAATTGATTCAGAGAATTCTTGCCAACTGAATCTTCTGTGATCAACCAATCGATTAATCCACTTATCGTTTCAGCTCTAGTTCAGGAATTCCCGTAATTTTATACATAACTATGTTCCTATCTGTCCATCTCTTCTCTAGCTATCAGCGATTTCCCTGAAGACATCTTCACTCCAGAGCAGAGGAGAAAGGGAGCGGTACTCCTTCATGTTCTCTGTGTGAGTTTCAGCTCTGCCTGAAATCCAGAATTTGAATTGAAGGAAGCTTAATTTTGTTGCATTGAACTCAAACAGATACGCTTGTATAAGCCAAGAGCCAATAACATGTCTTCTGTATTTCACAGGCGATCTACATGTTTCATGCACTGGCCATTGTGTGTGAATTTTACTTTGTGCCATCACTGGAAAAAGTATCAGAGGTATGAACTAAAGACACATCTAATAAGTAAATAAATAAAAGCAAGTAGGACTTATAGTATAGTTTGTCTACAATTAGATAGTTGATGTTTTTTTTTTCAGATGAACTGGGATTTTTACCAAAATATCTGTTTATTTTCTTTCCCTCAAGAATAAAGATGGAGTTATTTTCTTACTGTCTGTATACTATTTTCAGATGTGGATTAATCTTCATTTGGGACATGTGGGAAGTGTATCAGTGCCATGTTCGTCTTATCAAAGGAACATGGCAGCCAGTGCAACAGCGTGGCTCATTGATGTCTTTATTATTGGCTTTGGACACACACTCATTAGTAGGATCAAACCATTGATGTCAGATGTGTTGACAACCAGAAACATGTTTTGATATCACTAGTTTCATTCTTTAATCTGTTTAAAATCTTCCTTCATCCACCAGAACCTTCACCTCAGTCAGGATGTTGCCGGGGCAACCTTCATGGCAGCTGGGAGCTCCGCCCCCGAGCTCTTCACCTCTCTGATTGGTTAGTATGTCGCTGGTCTAAACAATTACTCACTCTAATGGATTAGTCCAATGAGTGCTACATCAGTTCTCCAACTAACTGCAGTCCTCTGCAGCTTCACCTGCTTCAGAGGAGTCAAGTGAACGCAGGCAGACGCACTGATTTAAAATGTGAAGTATGAACAAAGATGGCGAGAAGAGCTTGATGGTTAGCCAGCTCACCTGCAAATGACCTCAGTGGCCCAGATGTTCTCAAAAGTATTTTCTCCCAAATCATTATTGATAGATGTGGATTTAAATGTAAAAAATACACTTTGGGTAGAAAAATCACAGACATATGGACTTTTCTTTTTTTAATCCAGTGTAGAATATAAGGGAAACATGTAGGGGTAAAGGTACGTTGTTCACAGTGTTTGAAAAGATATAAAACAGAGACCAAAACCATCGCACACATGTTTTGGAAATGTGATAAACTGGAACCCTGTTGGGAATATATCCTGAATACTGCTATATTTAATAGAAGTCATATCATACCATTTTTTAAAACAGATATCTTGTTGTAATTTGTAAGAATTCAAACTTTGCTTCTGAATCCATGTGGCTTGAGGACATTTCCTCACATATTGCCTCTTAAATAATCTATTTTATTCTCAGAAGAAAAAAGGCTGGCTTGTATTTGGCTTTAGGCAATATTGCAGTGAATATTCCATATGAGTAGCATAAGATAAAAGATATCCGCCCAGCCTCTGTGCTTATGAACCTAAGATGCAATATTTCTGTTCAGAGAGAGACATTATATCTAACTTGTACACAGGGAGATACAATTCATAACTTCTTCATTTCCGATAACCACATTAAATACATTTTTGCTGATAATTGATGGCTTCTTTTTTCCTGTTGTGTGTTTTTAGGGGTGTTTATCACAAAAGGAGACGTGGGTGTGGGAACTATCGTGGGCTCAGCTGTCTTTAACATCCTGGTTATCATCGGCCTCTGTGGCATCTTTTCTGGACAGGTACAGCTCCAGCTAAAAGGAGGACTAATGTCACTTGTTCTGAACTAATTAAACTAATTCGACAGAAAAGCCAATGGATGTTTAAACATGATTGCTTCATCTCATCCCAATATGCTTGATTTCACTCATGAAAATGTACAAGATGTGTCTCTTTCCAGCCCATCTCCCTGAGCTGGTGGCCTTTGTTCCGTGACGCTGTCTTCTACATCCTGTCCATCTTGGTGCTCATCATGGTGAGAAATGCTCCAGTGAATTCCCACAGACATCACCTCCTTTAATTCCTACATTTACAAGACCACAAACAGTATATATGGCTATTAGTATATAAACCACTCACTTCACACAACGCTATTGCTTGACTGAACTTGATTTTTGAGGATGCAGTACCATATCAGGATCCTTTTAATTTGTTTAGTTTTAGAATTGTAACCAAGATGTGATGAGCTAATACTAGTAACTTTATTATTCCTTTGATATGGTATGGAAGGAGTATTCTTTTTTTAGAAACTAAAGTATATTTTAATTGTTTTTGCAGGTGATCTATGATGAAAAGGTTGTGTGGTAAGCCGCTGTTGATTGGACATTGTTTTGCAAGATAACAGACTGTCAGTGTAACGAATGTGGTATTCATAAATATCTGTTGGTGTGTGTGTGTGTGTGTGTGTGTGTGTGTGTTTCAGGTGGGAGAGCATCATCCTGATCTCCATGTACGGAATATACATAATCATCATGAAGTGAGCCTCTTTTCATTACTATCACATTTACATCCTGTTAGTATGAAGCAACCACACTCTCTATACCTACTGAAGACACTGCGTGCGTGCGTGTGTAGGTTCAACAGATCTCTGTGCAGCCTGGCAGAGGGGCCGTGTCTGAGTATCCTACGACGGACGACTGCTGTCGGAAATATTGGAGACTGTGACAATGACATGGTGCCACTGAAGCCAGGTGCTGGATCTTGTGTGTGAACGTGAACATTCAAAACATGAAAACGTTTCCCTCGTTCAGATTTTACTCCACTTTTTATCTATCACTTTGTGTTCTTGTTCGTCTGCTGCCTATTGTTTACTATCTATCTTATTAAACTATTCTCTCCTTTCCATTGATATCTGCTGCTAATGTCCACCAACCTCTCCCCCACTTTCCCCAGATTCATGTGTGGTGGCAGGCCAGGACTCGGGGGTGGTGATGGTGGATGAGATGCTGAACCTGCATCCCCACCAGCTCTCCTTATCAGAGGCAAGTCTCCGCCTTCTCATCACCCTGCATTTCCCCCCCTTTACCCGCCTGCGCATGGCCGCACGCATGGTCATCAAGGAGGTACACTGCACTTGCTTGCACCCTTCGTGTAACGTCAAGTTCCCCTGTGCTAGGTTGGTGGGTATTTAAATGTGCATGTGCAGCATTTAAAAAAAACAATGCATCACTGTCAAATAAGCAAGGTCATATTGGTAAAATTACCTTATATATATAATGAAGGATCACTGCACTCACACGTGTGGACCTGAACTGGATTGGTTCGTAAAGCCATTCCTAAGTTTGTGTTGTAAATTTCTCTCTTCGTAGTTACTAACTACTTGCTAGTTTCTTTCCTAAATTGTTGTAAAGTTGTAAAATAACTGCCAAAAAACAGTTTCAGGGGCCTTTGCTATGTTTAATTTCAACGTATACATTGAGAAATGTGTGTTTACAGAGTTCGTAGTGTCCACACAGTTTGGAATGAGTGGGAAATGCTGAACCAACTGACTGTATTTAGTCATAGCAGGAAGCAAAGAGTGGCATTATATGACTTATTTAAAGAAACTGCAGATCTCAGTGAGAGTGTTGCTTCTCCATTGTCGCTTTCTTCACTGAAAAGATGCATAGAGGTTTTTTTTCTTCTTCCAATCCTCCCACAATTATTAGAACAATTATGAGAACTCTTTAGCTTTTCTCCATTTGTACTGAAAGAAAAGTCTGTTTGCATTTCAAGGCTACCATTTTAAGCTTTGTGGTGGTTTTGTATATGGTGATTATGTTTTTAGTTGCTATATTGATTTGTTAAATTTGCTCGTGATTTATCAATTCCAAGATACTATTCACAGTGCAGCTTGTGCACAGGAGTTTTGCAGTTGGACAGAAAGATAAGGAGATGGATTTTTCGCCGTCATATTATTAAGCATCCTATTTGCTGCCACAAACACACACAGACTGCTGCCTAATGCATAATATTAACTCACAATCATATCGGCTTCCTCTCCTGCATGTATAAGTAAAGTGTGACTTCCCCTGCTGCCAAGTCAGATGACGTTACTTCTCATTTCATTTAGATTTTCCTTCCTTCTTTTCTCCGACTTAACCCTCACTCCCTCCCAACCCGCAGAGGCTGATTCGATCCCAGGGGGGTCCGGAGGAGGAGGGAGCTTCAGGGGTGGATGGTTTGGGTGCTAACGGGTTGTGGGGGAGGGAGAGCGGGACAGTGTCAGAGGGAGACATGCAGCCGCTTGAGGAAGAGAAGGAGAGGGGTAAAGAGACAGAGGGGGAGATGGGTGGGGGAGAGCAGCCTAAAGAGGAAAAGGAGGAAGAGCAAGAGGAAGGAGAGGAGGAGTACACTCCTTTCAAGCCCTTCATTCTGCCAGGTGAGTGGTGAATGAAATCAGACACTCACATCATTATACACACATTGGCACACACTCCTTGTGTCAAATATCTAAATATAGCTAAAACACCTCTCAGGTTCTAACTGACATTTCTTTTGACTTTTTTGCCATAGCAACCTGATTTATATCAATCATAACTCAGACTTTTATCATTGAGGCTCCGGTAGCAAACAGAACAGCTTGTTTCCCCCTACTTCTAATGTTTTCCAGTGTTATGGATTCATTGCTAATGGAGCTAATTAAAAAAGGATGATACTAAGATTATCAAGCCAGGCCACACAAATAATTTACAAGTTTGGAGGAATCTGTAAATGATGTTTGTGTCTGTGTGTGTTTTCATCATTTCCCCAGATGGTTGGTGTGTGCGTCTGAAGTGGCTGCTCTCTTGGCCCTTGAGCATCCTGCTTCACTTCACCATCCCCAACTGTAACCTGCCGCAGTGGGAGCGCTGGTACCTGCTCACCTTCCTGTCCTCCACGCTCTGGATAGCCCTCTACTCTTACCTCATGGTCTGGATGGTAAGAAACATAGTAACGCACCCGCATACTTGCGTGCACACACACACACATAAATATACACAGCTTCCTGCCTGTGTGTCTCTGTCTAGGTGACCGTAATCAGCTACACACTTGGCATTCCAGAAGTCATCATGGGCATCACTTTTCTAGCAGCCGGCACCAGTGTCCCTGACTGTATGGCCAGCCTCATTGTCGCCCGACAAGGTGTGTTTGCTTGTGTGTTTACGTGTGTTTAAACTGTCTCAGCACACATTTACATGGTTGAATCATTTATACCACCTCGCTTATTTGCACATTTCAGTATGTTACAAAACTAAATCACATTCACATGCACACTTTTGACAGAAAACAAAAAAAAACATCAAGCCATTGGACTGGATCTTGTTTGAATGCCTTCGCACTTCGTGAATTTCACATTATTCTTATTGTGTGTATGTCAAATGTTGCAGGGATGGGTGACATGGCTGTGTCCAATTCCATTGGCAGTAATATCTTTGATGTGCTGCTGGGCCTGGGCTTCCCCTGGGCACTGAGGACTCTCATCGTCAGCTACGGATCAGTGGTAACCCAAATAGTTTTCTTTATATACAGCTGACTTGACCCATGATCTTAATAACATAGCAATATCCTATTGGTTATCCCATGTCTCCCCCTTGTCACCTCTTGAATATCAACTCACATATATACAAAAATGCCCTCTAAAGAATACTTCTATAAAATAAATCTTTTATCTGAATATTGAACTTAGCATTTCAAAGAATAAATGTTTTTAAACGTGAATGTAGTGGAGGCCAAAATAAAGTAAATTAGTGTATTTGAGTATCGAACAACACCTTGAATGAACACAGATTGTATTAATGGGATTCATCAACATGTTATTGCCTTGTCATCTCTGTTTTTTTCAGGTGACAATCAACAGCAAAGGCTTGGTATACTCAGTGATTCTTCTGTTGGCCTCAGTCATCCTCACTGTGAGTTAGATCCCCATTGTTGTTAAAATTCAGTTCAATCATCTTATTATTTCTTAGGTTGTAACATGAGTAAACAAAGTGTGCACCAACATCTGCTGCCTGCTTTTCTTTAGCAATCACTTCATCGTATATCCTGTCAAGGCCTGAGTGCCTGTGTTTCTTTTTTCAAACTCAAGGAATTATATTCAGGGCAGTGCAAAAATAAACAAAGCTCTCTTTACTTTCTCAGGTCCTGTGTGTCCACCTGAACTGCTGGAAGTTGGACCGCAGGCTGGGCCTCTGCCTCATACTGCTCTACGCCATCTTCCTCCTCTGCTCCGTCGGCTTTGAGATGTTGTAGAGTACATGCACACGCCCCATGCACACTCACGTACAGTCATACTACAGGACGCATAGACAAAATGTCTGACGTGTTATCCACTTTCACTGCTGCCAATATTCATCAGATGTACGGACTGATGCGTTTTCGTTTCACTTCACAGTGGCTTTACATGTTTGAGCAGCATTACTTCGACACCAGCTGCCTGAAAGCTGCATGGTTTACCTTTGATAAACAAGTATTTTACATAATTTTGTACCAAGTACCTCCAGTCCAGGTTTTGTGTAAACAGCCCCAACTGGTAACGCACTATGTCTAAAAAAAAAAGTATAAAGTATTGTATTTGTATTCTAAAACCAATGTTGTATAAGGAACCCCAAAGTGTGTAACTTTACTTATTAATATGTTATGACTGCCACGATTAACCTCAAGGTCCAGTTGATTACCCACATACATGTATGTAGTTGCTTCTCAGTGCTTGAAGTTATTTTATGTAAAAGTTAATGTTGAGTTTTCATCACGCCTTTGTGTTTGTAGTTGTAACCAGCAAAGCATGGCTGATCTTCACGCTCCAGATAATTGCACTAAGCCACTGTTGTCTCTCTCTCTCCGCCCCCCCCCCCCCCCCCCCCCCCTCCTCAAACAGAGGTGGTATTTATGTGCTGGGACAAAGGCAATGTGTTTTTGAATGTCTGTGTTTGGAGAGAGTCCTTGAGTGTGTGTTGAGTGAAATAAAATGTTATGTTCTGTGAGGTTTTGCTTATGTCTTTTGTAAATGGCATTCACTTGCGCTTATAAGTAAAACATGTGACAAGAATAAGACGACATATGAAGAATCAAACCAAAGCATACGCCATAAAATGTGTCTTGTATTTAAAAACCAAATGAAAGGAAAACAAATAACATATAAGGCATACACAGTACATTTATGTACATGTATTTGTCCTCCTGAATTAGGGAGGAAAGATACTATATAATACTAAAAATACTATACAGACTTTTTACAACATAGTAAACTACAATATTTTAGACAATTACGACATACTATACTGCGACTTTGTAGTTTACATTTTTTATGGCATACTATACTACTAGTTGTTCATAAATTGTTCCCCCTAAAGTGTATTGTATTGTAGGGCGATTGTGGGTCAGTGGTAAGCAGGTCCGTCTTTCAATCAGGGGGTTGGCGGTTCAATCCCCGCCCTAGTCGATGTGTCCTTGAGCAAGACACTTAACCCTGAATTGTTCCCTGTAGCTGTGTCTACGGTGTATGATTGTAACATGATTGTAAGTCGCTTTGGATAAAAGCGTCAGCTAAATGACATGTAATGTAATGTAATGTATTGTGGTTACACCACAACTATTAATACTTGTTCCTAATGTGGAGCGCAGTGCTTACTTTACTTACTTAAGTTCTGTGGTTGCAGGGAATGGTGCCAGAGTATAACGTGGTGCGTTTACAGACAAATGTAATTTAGTTCGGAGTCACATAGAGATATTACCTTTCGTACTTCAGCACCATGGTCAGCTCTACCGCCTTCAGCTGGCTGGGTACAGGGAGCTGTCCAAGTGCTGAAGACGACACGCACACATTATAAACCTTATCGATGATCCAACTTTCCTTACACAATGAATGGTCATTGCACACTGCATACATTAAACAATATGTAACCAATTATACTTCTCATAGTACACCATATTTGCTCTTAGTATAGAAATAATCTGCGTTGTACCATCCACCAGAAAATGGTTGAGGGTTTTCAATCACCATCCATATTTTTTTGAGAAACATCTCACAGCTGTGAATAACCGCTCCATTCCCTTTGTGCGTTTGTCACATTTTTCTATGTGAACACACTCGATAATTGAGACTTAAAATTAGTTGGTAGTGTTGATGTGCACAAACCGAGCCCCCACCACAGAAGCAACACAATACTTTAACACCAAGTAATCTGCAGTGCAGACAGATCTAAACTAATCAACATGTACATTATGCAATTCCAGCATACCATATGTATTATGTTAAACAATTACAATGAGCATGTAATTCGAAGTGATTTTTATTTCAGTCAAGCTAAATTGGCTTTGATACCAAAGAAATGTAAAAAATAAAAATAGTACAACAAAGTACATAATTTTACAAATACTCATAATGGAGGTCTGACATATCAGAATAATCAAATAAATTCAAACATGTCACAGTCATAACAAAAATAGAAAAAGTCAATACAGTACATAGAATGCATTAGGAGCTATATTGAAGTGTTTGCTATACCATAGACTTTACAAAATTCTACTAGAAAAAACTCCCAATACCAATGGAATATCAGGTAATATAAAATGTAAAAAAAAAAAGCACAAAAAACAAACATACATTTGTGGTGTGTGTGCATTCATACAGGTGCAATCTGCATGCAAATCTGCCTCAGTGTGACAAATGATAAAAGCAGCTACAGTCTATAGATGATACTGTGTCATCAGTTTAACGGCAGATGTTGACTTGTGTATGGTGATGTCACTGCAAAACTGTTTCTTAAAAGCTAGCACAAAACATCTTTGAGAAAAGGATGCACCTTTATGATTACTAGTTTCACGTATTGGTCGGTTTCTTTCAAAAAGAACAGCATTATCTGACTAATTAAGTCATGTTTTTCAAAATAAGAGAATGTTAGCTCTGTCTGATGGAGAAAGAATATTGAAGACAGGCATTTCACAAAGTTTCTGTCTGAACTTACAGTATTATGCTCTGTTGTATTATGTTTGGTTAAGGTAACGGATCAAACCAGTAACTGAATCAAAGATGGTTTTGGTGCAACCCTAAAGAAGCAAGGCCAAAGATGTGCTAACAGCTTAACGAGTCAAAGCCAAAGTTTTTGGTTGGAAAAAAATTAAGATTTCTTTTATTATCATCTTTGTCCCAGATTTCAAATGAAACAAAGATGGTTGACATAGTTATGATAAACTCCATGGGTAGTTGTTGTGTGTATTTCTTATGACGGTGGACCTTGGCACTGACCGGCTCCCGTCAGGGACACCTTTAAAAGATTTAGGCTCCAATGGATCAGACAAAGGTACACAAACAAATGCCACTACAAAGGTCTACTAGTAACCAGAACAATAACAATAGTAGTAATAATAATAATATTCCTTGACCGTATAAGTGGTGATTTTTTTTTCTTCTTTCTCCCACATTCAGAGAATAAAAATAGATAATTTGGCAGAAATAAAACGGAGTTGTCTCGACAGTCCACACTATCTTTAAGTGTGAAAGCGTGCAGATAATTAGCTGTGAGGCTAACCCGTTTGCTCCTGGGAACTCCCATGGAGACAGCGATTACTGTGGTTACTGCATGCTCTCTGTATATAATGTGTGTAACAGTCCAGAAGAGAGTGTGTGTCCATACTGTATATACTCAAAAATATGTATGTGTTTGATGGCAAGCCGCGGGGGTTTTGCAGGCAGGTTGGTAGTGATAGTTTTATTTCCATGTTGACTGACACTGTAGATATTAAGACTTCTAAAGCTGATCTGCAATCTGGCTCAGCTACATCTGCACAGAGCCTGGTGATCTGGACTGAGAGGAAGTCTGATGTTTCCATCGGGGGCGGGACTTGTTGATATGATGTCACTCAGGGGTGGAGCTCTGATTCTGCTGGTATATGGAGGCTTTGTCCTTCAACAGAACCAGGCACAGGTGGCAGCTCCAGCTCCCTGTAAAATATATAAACACAGTGAGGCCAGCTTCCTAAATGGAGACTTAACAAATAAATACTTTCCCACAGGGATGCTTGAACTCGGGTGTATTTCTACACCCGAGTTAGCTGAGTTAGCACCGGGGCTGCCAACATGACTAACATTAGCTCTGCTCCTGTTGATTTCAACATGGATTTGTTGTTCACAATGTAGTATTATCAGTGATCAACGACTAGAAAGCATTAACTCCAATCACCCGATGGCATATTTGTTTACTGAATATTAGGCAACAAAGGCAGTAACTATATGTAACAATATGATGGTCACAATGTATAATGTATCCGTGGTTCACATGCGTACCGAACCGTGAGGTCCATAGGGGTGATCAAGGTCTGTTACACCACTACTATCAGGCCCCTAAAGAATATATTTACGAAAACAACTGTCGTATACCTTGGATATACTGTGAGAAGGAGTGCCTCAGAGTACCGGCCTTCAACTAAGTGATGATATCAGGGATGTATAAAAACATGTCCTTCGAGTCTGTTAACTTCTGCAGCATTAGCTTACCCTCTGGTGGTTCAGTCATGGGGGGACTTAGACAGTACATATGGTAGCCTCGGTCACAGTCATCACAGAACAGCAGTTGGTCCTACAAAAACACAACATCATGTTGAGTCTACTGATTAGACAGGAAGAGAACATCAGACAAGCAGGGAAAGTGAGAAAGTTGTGATCACGATGAAAACTCTCACTGATAGCTGCAGTGCTAATGACAATTAACTTATTTTCCCACTCCATCCCAGCTGACATTGGGCGAAGGTAGTTTCGCAAGTTTATCTCAGGCCCATAGAGAGACAGATAACCATTCACACTCACACCTACTGCCAATTTAGAGCCTCCTATCAACCTGCGATGCATGTCTTTAGTATGTGAGAGGAAGCCGGAGAAACCCAGAGGGAACCCACGCTGCCACAGGGAGAACGTGCAAACTCCACACAAAAGGACCGCCTGGCCATCGAACCCGGGCCCCTCTTGCTGAGACAGAGCTAGCCACTACACCACCACCGGTGCTAGCCCGACAATTTACTTAACGATTCCAAATGTCATTTTATTTTAAAATGTAGACATGTAATTTTCAATTATAACAACTCAATTCATTATATTTGAGGAGTCTGATGTACAATTTTGGGTGCAGTTTTACTAGATGCAATATTTAGCGTATCCTCCTCGGCACATATATTTCCGCTGGCAACAAAACATGCTGAAATCTTGTTGCCAGCTTTGCTTCTTTTTTGACAGTTACATTATTTGACCGTATATGCATTTGACTCAATGGGGACATATTTTGGATTGATTATGGCAAAAAAAAGCAGATGAAATTACTTCTTACTTGGTTTCATGAGCTACTCACAGCTAAAAAACTCACTAATCTGTTCAAGAAATACATGGCCAGATATTTATCAAAACATCAGTAACTTTCAACAGCTAAATCAGTAAAAAGGCATGTGAGAAATACTGAAAATATGTCCATAACATTTTTGAAAAAGCACCCTTTTCTATCCTTCTCATGTTAACTGCATACATACATGTGTGCAGACATGTATACATGAATGTATGCAGACATGACCTGCAGGAAGGAGGAGACATGGGAGTCATCTTGTCATGTGTGTATATATAAAAAGGAGCTTACATCATTCTCTGAGGTGCCGCAAACATTGCAGCACTTGCACTCTATGCACTGCCAGCGGTAGGTCTTCACTGCGGCCATCATCACCGGTGTGAACTGCAAGCATGTTGGGTGGCCTGCCAGAAGGAGAGGACATGGAAGAAATGGTGTCAAGGAAGATGCAAGAACAGAACACTTAGCAGGCATAGCAACAGTAACTAAGAGGCACAGAGTGAATAGTAAATTAGTAATGAAAGCGGCATGTCAAGTTCATACCTGAGCGTCCACAGTCTGAGCAGGACACCAGCCCTTCTGATTGGCCAGTCTTCTGGTTTAAAGTGGAGTCTCCCAGACAGAAGTCACAGTAATCGTTGGGCAGTGCCAGCCCATTGGGACCCTTCTTAGTTGCTGAGAGGAGAATGAGTGAAGAAACCATTCAGTGCACCATAAAACTGTCACTCTAAATCAAGGAGGATGAATTAAATACCACTATCTTTTTCCCAATGACGGTAGTAAAATACTGTTTATACATTAAATATTTTAAACTTTGAAGCACTGACAAACTTGTTTATGTGATATGTCAAACAATCATCACCTATTTATCTTAGTCACCGGATGATGCTGTGATTCAAACAAATGAATGACTGACAAAACGCACATGTTGAATGGATTTGCTAACACGAGTGCACAAAAGAAAACAGCAATGCGATGGATATGTTGGATATAAAATGATAAACTTTTCTTTTTTTTTAACCGAGTCTATTCCCAAATTTAGGATTTAAAATCTTTAAAAAAATAAGAAAATGAAAAGGGTGTTAAAAAAAAAAAAAAAAAAAAATGAGAGAGAGACAAAAACAGAGACAAAAACACACATGCTACATAGCATGCAACCAAACCTCCCTTATCTCTCTCTCTCTCTTTCTCTCAGCACTAGAGTGTGACTTACTCTTCTGCTCCTCAGGCTGGCGAGGAGTGGGTGGTGCCTCGATCTCCTCGCGGTCCTCGCCCTCCTCCTCGGCCAGGTGAGAGTGTGTATAGTGGTAGCTCAGTCCAGGGCGGTTCTTGTAGCGTTTCCCACAGACTGACACACACACACACACATACATACAAAAGTGTTAAAGTGATGGCAGCTGATTCTAACTACCGTCCAAAAAGGCCCAAGATGGAACCACAAAACTATGCCGACAACCTGCTTTATTTTATTTTAAATTCTTTTCAGATGGTAAACATTTGGCTGACGTGCTAGTAGGCAAGTCATATAGCGAAGGTGAGCAATTGCAGTTTGATGTGGCCAGCAGGAAGTTACAGAGCACACACGGAGCAGCATCTCAGGAAAAGAATTAAACGCATTTGGACTTTTCTAATTTCTATGCTGTCAAACTTAAGTTCCAGATGGGGTATTTCAGATCACACCATGCCTGGCAGGAGGCTCGTTTTTATCTTTTAGGGGAAAACGCAAAAGCCTCTCTTGCCGACATGCATGTTGCACACGGACCTTGCAAAGGAAGCTTCTACTTACTGTCGCAGGCGTAAGGCTTGTCCCTCTCCTCCAGCGCTGCAGCCGCAGCCTCCTGTTTTTTCTTGCCATTCTTTTCACTGCGCCCCTATAGAACCCATTTAACAGTTGACACATTGTACACTACTAAAACATCAATCCCACGGGGAACTGACTGCAGAAAAAGACGAGGCTCTCACCTTGGACTTGCTCTTGCCGCGCCTCTTCGGGGTCTCATCCTCAAAGTCGTCATCATCCAGGTCGTCTAAGTAGTCATCGTGGTCCAGGACTCTCTGCAGTGAGACGGTCTGGGTCAGATCTCACTGTATTGAATTTATGAACTCTTCCTTACTTTACTTTTCTTAACATTTAGAGTTTAATTCTTGGGAAGAACTTGACAATTGTAATACAATTTAAATCCATCCCTGTTCTTTGTACTTTTCTGTGGCAAAGACATTGTCATACAATAAATATTTGTTTCTTTAAATATAGTCATGTCAGAGTGATTTAAAGTTTGTTTTATCCATGAATTGTACTGAATAGAAATTGCATTGGCAGAAAACTTGAGTGTTTAGCCAGCTTTGAGCTACACCTTGCGGACACGCCCAGAGGACGTGTGAGTGGTCGCCGAGGTGGCAGGAGGCTCCACAGCTGCAGAGTCATCTTCAGGGCCCCGAAGGTCCGACACTCCGCTCTTCCTGTCAATGGGCTCCCCCTTCAGTAGGGCCTCCAGACTGCTGCCATCCGCTGCTCGCAAAGCATCACGCTTCAGACCCAGCTCCAAATCTGCTAAACACACACCAAGTGAATCGGTAAAACAAGCATTGACACGACATGAACACAGAATCAGACAGACACAGAAACATACCCACATTAATTAACATAACAGGATCTCCTATCTGTAACTATTGAATATGAACAGATATTTACTAAATATACAACAGTTTACTGGTAAAAAAATTCTATGAGGATGAATGAACCCAACATGACATGTTTTTGTGATGGGAGACGAGATGTTCCACCAAAAGTGATACCTGCTTTGAGAGGGGGGAAGGCCAAGCGGGGGTCCTCCGGGGGATGAGAACGGCGTTTCTTCCTCCAGCGACGGGCTGGGTAAGTGTACAACTGCCCCGGAGCTACACCTGATGAGACACAGAACAGCAGATTTAGAAGAACCAGCAGGCGGAGTACGTTTTGGTGTGATCAAATTACCATTCCGCACTCATTATATACCTGCACTCCGGTCACTCTTCTCCATCCAGATGTAACAATTGGACTGGGCTACTCCAGTCTGAGAATCCAGGAAAGGCATGAGGATGCTGCGCTCAGCACACAAACGAGCGTTGTAACTATGACACTGCTCCATGGCATCTCTGTAATACTGCTCTCCCAGCCTGAAATGAGAAAGTGGAACACTGATAAGTCAAATAACACAGATTAGGATAGACTGTTAATAATCACTGATGGATACATATTGCAAATTGAGCTTTAAATTAATAATAAAATGATGTGTAGAACCAACACTGTCGAGCTACCAATGTAAAGTAGTATCTGTAAATGGATTCTCACACGTATGCCATACTTTTCAATCTAAAAATAACCTTGTTGTGTTCAAGTCTTATTTCTGAAACCTCTTACATGGATTTCATTGATATTTTTTACACTAAAACATTACTTACAAAGACAACAATCCTTTAAATTTGAGAACCAAAGCATAAATCAACATTGACAAATTACTGGTCACTTATTGTCTTTTTCTCGGGCTCTCAAATGCATCGAAGGAGACATATTTCTGTTAAAATATCAACTTTGAATTGCCCTCTGTGCAAACAACTACATAACACTGTTTTTACTTAAATAAATATATTTGTAACAATTTCTTGTTACAAATCTGCCAACATACAAAAAGATAATAATATAGCTGCAATCAGCTAATATTAGCCAATGTATCATCCTGGCCAACACTATGCATATGTGAAAAGGGACACATTCACAATAAAACATACGTTCACATTAAAACACATTTTCTTGAATGGTTATGTGTCGCAGTAACTTAAACGTTGACTATGTGATCACACACATTGGCTTTTGTAGAACTGCACCGGATCCCCCCCAAGTTCCCAGGGCCCTAAGGCATATGTCTCTTGTGATATAAACTAACATTATAAAAGGGATTGGTGAGGGACATCTGTGCTTTTGAAATTGCAAAAGAATGTGTGTGTGTGTGTGTGTGTGTGTGTGTGTGTGTGTGTGTGTGTGTGTGTGTGTTTCAAATGCAGTTTGAATGGTAAAAGTCTGTTGAGCCACCGGGGAGATATACATGTGAGTGTAACACCAGTAGGCTATACCTGTGGGTGATTTCAATACATTGACCCAGCAAAACATAAATGGAAAAACGTTACTGAGAATATAAAACCGTGTGAAAGGTCTCCTTTGTGTGTTAACTTATATTAAGACAATATTGAGCTTAGAACACAGATACGCTCCCGAAATCACTGCAAATGGCTTTTTTGGACAACCGACTGTTACTTTGTTTGCATGCAATTGAAACGTAATTCACGACTCTCATGTCCTCAACTTTGATATTTCTAACATTTAACATGATCACAATTCCAACACGGCAGCCATTTTCGCTGTACCGTAACTAGGATGGACGCGTGAGTGCCGTTCCTTCACTAAATACAGTTTATGTCCTCGGTTTCCTTCTCCAACCGATCTGTCGCATTGTAACAGCAGCCTGCTCACGGGGCTGGTGCTCTGACTGCACCATCTACACACGTACTAACACACACCGGTCGAGCCCGGCTTCACTACAATGCACGACAACGCTGGAGGGACGTCTGAACAAAAGGTTGATTGTTGGCGAGCCCCTCGTCACAACAAAGCACACGCCAAGCTGACAGGTTACTGCTAAATTAACTATTTTTTTCAACTGCAGGCGACTCTGGTTAGCAACAGTTTGGATACATTGCGTGCAACAGCACCTGAAACATCCCCCCGTGGCCGTGTTAGAAAAGAGTAGTTGCTAAAACACGGCTCCACAATGGGTTCGCCTCATTTATATTTGCCCACAGCTAACACGCTAACATTAGCTCAGTGGGTAACGTTATTCTCTCGGGACAAGTCTTGTACTGAAGATTAAGGATGCGACGTTTAACGCTACGGTTTACGGCAACCCGCAGTAACATGATTATTGATCGGTTATACGTTCAACTCTGTCTGGCTGCTCGTTTTATTCTCACAACAAATAAAGGTAAACTTACACTTTCACAACACTGTCGACGGCCGCCGCCATGTTTGCTTATTGCGGTTGTGTGGTGACACTGCGCATGCGCATTGACGTTAGTGAGCGTTACTGCCTCCTGAGGTAAAAACAGTTCACGTTAAACAGGCTACACCAGTATTTCTCAAACTGTGGGGCGCGCCCCTCTAGTGGGGCGCAGTGGTAGTACAGGTGAAGTACAGGGAAATGCAGATATTTTTTATTTCAAGACCTTTATTTAGAACTTATTACAAAAGTACACCGACATAAAACTAAGTCATTAATTTCGTGTAAATGTTTACGTTACGTCATTAACAGGTTACGCTTGCGCATGCGCGACCGCCAAGATTCTTGGCGACTCGCCACATCTGTGAGATCGGCTTTTCTGCTCTTGCCCTTCAAAACAAAAGCTCAACATTAAGCATAAATTGAGAGTGGCCGTATCAAGCCTGAAACCCCGTTTTAAAAAGATTTGTAGTGGAAAGCAGGCTCATTGCATCCATTAATACTGATACAACTTGATGGCTCACACATATCGGCACTGATTCTTTTGTTTTAAAGAGGTTGCACGCTATTGTTGTTTTGAAAACATATGCCGATTAAAACTCAGTAAAACTCTTTATTGCCAAATATTTTAACTGTTTTGTTATTCACAGGTTGCACTTTGTTGTTATTATATTAAAAAGATATTCAGTGCAAAACAGGTTAATATTAGTTGTTTTTTGCACAGATATAACTTTATTTGCATTGTTCTAACAAAGTGATTGCACATTTTATTTTTTTTGTCTGATGGAGCATTCTTGTCTACTTTAAAGCGATGGCAATTTTCTTTATTCCATTATTTATAAAAGCACAAATGGAGGAATCAATTTTAATAAAAATTCAGCATGGACCATTTTGTTACAATTTTGTTGGGGCATGAACATGTTTCTTCCTCCATCAAGTTTGAGAACCATGGGCTACACATTCCTGTTGGATCCATTCAGCAGACACTTCACTTTCACTAATAATAATAAGATACTTCTTTTGATCAGACCATTGGTGCATTTGGCTGTTTAAAACAATAGGTGTCCTACATACGTAAAATGTGGTCACAATGTGATGCCAAATTTAACTGTGTTTTTATTGTAAGGCACCAAAACGCTGAGACAAATTTCTATAGGTCCAAACCTATGGGGCAATACAACTTTTTCTGATTCTAATTTCCGACAGAGCCAATGATATTCAGAGTGATTCTTTATTTTCTTACAGGGGAGAGCAGTATTATGAGGTTACGGCATCACAAGACGCCAAGATACATTTTATTAAGACTAGGCATTACATTTTACTATTACTAAAGCCATTAAGAGATATGCACAGTTTTCGTTGACAAAAAGCATTATGATATGTTGTAATACTGTGTTGTATAAAAATCTCATTGTTTATGTCTTCCCTCTCGTAGGTGCTACAGAACACTGAAAGCCAAAACAACCACCACAAGAAGAGTTTGTCCCCGGTTAAGCAGTTTAATCAGTTATACACTGTCAAGTCTCGAAAATCCAAATATCCACTGCTGCCTTTATAGATTATAATTTCACAGTTTGTAAATTAGATTTTTATTACGTACATATCACCTGTCATTGTCATCATTAAGTCCATGTATATTCATTTGTTCAGTATTTTTATTTTTTTACATCATCTATTTACTTATGTTTATTGTTTTTATTATATTTTTATTCTATGTCTATGTTTATTGTTATGCACCTTTCACTGCGTCAAATGGCAAATAAATAATTCTGACAAAAAACTTGATAGATGTTTTATTTCCTATTTTATTGTGGGTAATTGTACATTTTATACATATACATTTTATACATAATATATCATATTCATCTGTCCATCTTAGCTGTCCTTGTCCCCTCGCTGTTATTTTCCATTTCTGTGTAAGAAAAACATATGCAAGAAAACCGAGTCAAACTCATTGTATGTGCATGCATACTTGGCCAATAAAGCTGATTCTGATGAATTAGACTGTACAAGAAGCCAGATTACCTTGTAAATTATATTTTACGAAGAATTAACCTTCAAACATTCATGTATTTACAGTATATGCAGAAGTTAGGTCTGCATCTGACACTCCTTCCTACATTCATAAGTTAATGGTAGCTGAAGGATATCCTTAACATGTCTTGACAAAGAGGAGAGGTGAGGTAGACTAACCTGGATGAACCCTTGTTTCTTCACACAGATGCTCAGCAGACTGGTGAGTAAAGACATCGTAGTCAACAGAAAGCTGTAACCGCTTCTTTCTCAATTTGAACTTGCAGCTGAATTTTGGCGTTGACCATGAATTGAACTTAGTTTGTTAGTTAATGTTTGTCAACATTAATCTGTCTGTGATACAGTTAAACATCTACTTCAGATAACATTAATAAGGAGAACCCAGCGAGCAGTGCTGGAATTAAACTGTATAATATGAATTGTGAAGTAACGTTAGGCTACTTTTACTGGGATTGATCCATTTTGTGCTATTTTACGTTATTCTGTAAATTCACTTAATTTCTGTGGCAAATATTGTAACGTTACTATTTTACAGCTATAGTTAGGCCTACTGCTTAACCAATTTTAAATATCTAAGTCTTATGCTGGACCCTCACCTGGGAATTGACAAACAAGTAAAAAAAAAAAAATAGTAGATCTGTAAAAGTCAATCTTTACACATTTAGACTAATCAGGGACATTTGATGCAACCAAAATATATATGCACTCAATGATTTAGGCAAGTTCATCATTGAGAGGGGTTATACAATCATGCAATAAAAACGGAAAGCCAATGAGATCACACAATTTTCACATCCTGGAAAACCCGAGCATGCTAAAAGTTGATGTAAAATCTGTCAAATATAAAACTATGTGGCATATTTTGTTGTTTGTAATGGATAATCCACAGGCCTGTAACGCTCGCACCATGTCACAGAGAGCCTGAAGGGCCTGGCCGTGTTAAAACTTGGCGTTTGCCTGATTTTCCAGGTTTTCCATGATGTGACAAAATGGTGTGATCTCATTTGTAAAGTAATTTTTCATTTTAGTTTGCTTTTACAACTTCTGTAACGTACTCTTAATTAAGTTAGTAAAACATGGAAATGCGGAACTTCATCCATCCATTATCAGCCGCTTATCCGGGGTTGTTTTGCGGTGGCAGAAGGCCCGGCAGGCCGACCCCAGCTTCCCTCTCACCCGTAACATTGTCTAGCTCATTCTGGGGGATCCTGAGGCATTCCCAGGCCAGCTGTGAGATATAATCCCTCCAACGTGTTCTGGGTCTTCCATACTCTAGTCCGGCACCCCATACTTCCGCAGCACCCCCCACAAAAAAAACCCAGAGGGACCCGGACGAAAGCCTTCTCCAAGTCCACAAAGCACTGGTTGGGCAAACTCCCAGGACCCCTCCAGTAGTCTTGCGATTGTAAAGAACTGGTCCACTGGTCCACTGGTCTACTGGTCCACTGGCCCCCCCCCCCCCCCCCCCCCCCAAGTCTTCAGGCGCTGCCCCCTCTCAAGGGGACACGTTGGCCAGGTTTAGGAGTTCCTCAAATTGCTCTTTCAACTGCCCAACAATGTCCTCTCTCCGGGTCAGCAATTACTTTATGGTCTTAATAGTCTTAGATATTCTTTTTTGGGGGAAGTACTTTTCTCGGCTTGAGGAAAGTTTTACAAATATAAAACCTCCATGGAACACAAATTCATACTCAAAAGAGTATTCATTTACCTTTACCTTATAGTTTACCTTGTAGTTTGAGGCGTCCAGTCAGCAGTCTTAAAGACTCTCTTTTACAATGGCAGTCCAATTTGAAGGTAGATGTGTCTTTATTACGCAAAAAAAAGAAAAAAATGTTTTGAAAATTGTTAATTTTGCTTATGAAACTAGAATGTGTTGCTGCAAATCAAAAATACTTGCTCTCAAAAAGAAAACCTTCACTCTCAAAATGAAAAGCTACGTAGTGGGCGGGGCATACGCTGCTGAATGAGCGAGGAGTTTCTATTGGTGGGTTTGACTTGCTCTTGTCATGCTAAGCTAACGGGAGGTTACGGTGAGGATGACATGGAGTTAAGTTGACATCATATTGCTCTGTTTTGTCAACAGTTTAAATGTAGCAGCACTTCACTTTTCTTTTTCATGTTGTTAGTGCCGTGGAGTCTATTTTTTTAAAGAACGACATGGAGGGCTGCTGTGTTGATATGCAGACCCACTTTCTGCTTGCATGTAACCACAGCATATGCCCCGCCCACTACGTCCAAACACAATTCGTAGCTTTTCGTTTGAGAGCAACGGTTTTTATTTTGAGAGCAAAGATTTTTGATTTGCAGCAACACATTCTAGTTTCATAAGCAAAACTAACAATTAATTTACTTACAACGATAAATTTGCTCTCAAAACATCTTTTCTTGTATGCGTAATAAAGACACATACGTATCTACCTTCATACCCATGGCTTAAACATTAGCATGTTATCATTGTCGGTGCATGTATTTGAGCATGTAAACATGAGTATTTAGTTAACATCACTGCTGTGTATATAGTCTCACAGAGCTGGTAGCATTGTTGAAGACTTTTAGATGTGTTGAGTGTTAAACTCTACTTAAGGATGTTTTCTTTCAGTGAAGCCAACAATGTTGGTTTTTGCTTAGTCTTGAATATTGAATATTCTTAAGTAGCTATAGAACGATTATTGCAATTTAAAAACAAGTTTTCAGGGTAATGCTAGATTTGTAAGGACATGCACAGGTCTGTGTTGTTGCCGGGCAGATTCATTTTTTGGTGTTTTGACTGTTGATGAATGTCACGCAGGAGTGCAGCTCAGAGACTTCCCATAATACCATGGCAGTATAGGGAGAAGGCATACATTTGTTGACCTTGCTATCGTTATCATTCTCACTAGTCCAAACAAGACTAAATATGTAGATATCATTGAGGCACATTGTGTTAAAGTCCCTAGGTGTCCAAGTGGGAAAGTGTATTTAATAATTGTCACACTGTTATTTATTTATTTAGAGGCTTAGTCATTCAGGACAGCTGCTGATTAGAATAACCGGTTTTGCTTCTTTCTACATAAAACGGTATAAGCTGCAGTCTGTCAGTGAGTCAGTGAGTCAGTGAGACATTGCACGATGAGCCTGAACGTCCCAGGACTGGTGATGATGGTGCTCTTCTACCTGCTGGTGCTGGGCACCGGCATCTGGGCCTCCATGAAGACCAAGCGGCTGCAGAAGAGCAGCCAGGGTGACCAAACAGAGATCACTCTGCTGGGCAACAGGAGGATCAGCCTCGTGGTGGGAGTCTTCACTATGACAGGTGAGTGTGTGTGTGTGTGTGTGTGTGTGTGTGTGGGGGGGGGTAAATATTCATTGATTTGCAGTAAATATTCATTGAGTTATGTTTTTGTGGGAAATTCATGTTTTGTTGGTTTTGTTCTTTGAACACAGTGATTTTGTGTAAAACTGATGCATGGTTCATTTTGTGCACTAATAAAATATATACTGTACCTATGTTTTGAAGAAATCATATTTTATTTTTCCGATTACGAAGGGTTCGGTGAATGCACTGATGAAGCTTGCAGGGTTCACTACCTCCAGTAAGGTTAAGAACATGTCAAGACAGATGCGAATCACTAGTCCCTGCAGTGGCTGGCCGAAAGATGCAGGTAGTTCCATTCATCAACGCCCTCTGTGCTGCCACGGTAGCATGGTTTTCTGTTAGGGTTTGCTCCCTTAGCCTTTGATTCTATCAAGAATCTGTACCGCAAGGCAGTGGTTTTCAACTATGCATGGCAGGGGCGTCAAACTCCCTGAGGTAAAATGTCATATCCGCATACCAAGGATCCAGAAATGTAGTAGGGTAGATAGTATCATAAAATGGATATAATCAAGTGAAAGTATTTCAAACTGTATGCAAGTACAGTATGTGAGTTACATTCCACCACTGATTATTTTAACTTGTGTCCCTCAGTATCTTGATGCTGTACCATACCAACATGATATAGAATCTGTTTCCATCTAAATCTGCACATATCTGCACTTTATTTTGACCTATCATGGGGAGTAGGTGGACATTTTGCTAAGAAGGGCTGACATAAAATGTGTTGTCAAAACATGTATCATTCTTTCAATTTTTTTACAGTAATCTCATTTGACCTACCTTTTGATTTGATGCTACATATTCTTTAATAGTTTACTGTGGTGTTTTAAATGTATAATGAAATTACATTGGTGTACTTATTTATACCACTTATAGAACTACATTAAATGGGTAAATGGGCCAGTATTCTGTATGCTACACCTACTTTGGACAATTTGTATTTCTCACAGGTCAGTTTAGCCCAAACAGAGGATAACAACGTGATCAGTGAGGGTTTGTATTCTGTTGTAAATCTGTCTCACAAATATAGGGAATATTTATGTATACAACCTTGTGGATGTTTTTCCTACAGCTACATATGTTGGAGGGGGCTTCATTCTTGGTCTGGCAGAGCTAGTGTACACTCCAACTATGGGACTGATGTGGGCTGTCATGCCGATAACAGACAGCCTTTCTTTCATTGTTGGTAAGACAGTTGTTCATGCATCTTAATAATGGCATCACGTCTATATGTTTTTACAAAATATAAATAAAACATAGATTTTTCCCCCAGTTGTGACATTTCAAGGGGCATTTGTAACATCACACTGTCACTCAGTATGATTTTACAGCTGGAAAAAATATCTAAACATCTGAAATATCGAACTTGTCTGTCATGGTTTGTACTAGATAAACAGTGGTATGTGGAATATTAATGTTGGGCAGATCTGTCTTGTAAATTGCATCCCTGATAGTGAAGTGATGTTAAAATTAAAAATAATGACAGGAAAGAATAATGTGTGAAATAAAATACTAAACTGTCCATTGAGACTCTGACAATATTTAAGGGGTGCAATTCTAAATCATTTTGGCACCCTGTTACAAATCGCTTTGTGCCATTCAATTCTTCAGGTGGACTTTTCTTCGCCAAGACGATGAGAGACAAAAGATATATAACAATGATGGACCCGCTCCAGATCAAGTATGGAAATGTAATAAGTGCAGTTCTTTCCCTGGCAGTGCTGATATCCGACATAATCTGGGTCACAGGAACTCTAATCGGTTTAGGTAGGTCACACAGACACTTTTTGCAATGATATGATTTATACTTCAAACAATTGTTTACTTTTTGTACCGTGTAGATTAGAACGTACATGATTTCCAATAAATTCTTCTTCTTTTGGTTTTAAACATGTGATGAAACCTTTCACTCATAACCAATAAGCTAACAAGCCTGGTTTTACACACCAACTACAAGCGTCTTGTATTTGAGCGAGTATAATATTTCCAAAAATGTCATCAGGGGAAATGTTGAAACATGTTTCAATACGTGATAAGAAAATAAAAAATGATGTTCACCTTTCGCTTAGTTACCTGGAAAGATTTTACAGCTGTCAAAGCAGTTTGATTTATCAACTCTTAGATTTGAAGCACAGTCCTGTGTTTAAAGTATGTTATGTGTCAGTTACACACTGAAACCATATCATCATGAGGGAAGTTAAAGTTAAAACCATCAATCAAAACTCCATTTAATCATACTGTTGTGCACAGTTTACATAATACTCAACAGAAAAAGCAATTGTTTTGAAACCTATAAATTCTGCATGGATACGATTGTGTTACTTTTTTAGGTGCAACAATGAATGTGATCCTGGATTTGCCCTATTCCGTCTGCATTTGGATCTCTGCCTCAGTAGCCATCCTCTACACACTGCTGGGAGGCCTCTACTCTGTCGCCTACACAGACATCATACAGTTAAGCCTCATATTCATCAGTTTGGTGAGTTCCTCGCTTTTTACCAGAAGCATGCTCGATCTCGTTAAAACATTTTCTCGTATTGGCATTAACTGTATTCAGTTTTCCCTCGAGGGACAACAGCATCTCATGTGTTCTCACATAACAGAAACACTTGAGGCGCTCTGCCAAGGTACCCTGCAAAGTCTAGAAGGATCTGCTCGTCATATCACATTATCAAGTAAATATGCATGTTTTAAAAACGTTTAAGTCAGTGTTTCATTGTCTTTTCTGCAGTGGTTATGTGTCCCCTTCATCTTAATGAGCCCCTATTCAACTGACATCACCAAGACAGCTTTCAACTTCACCTACCAGGGCCCCTGGATTGGTTCGGTGGAAAAAGAAGAAGTGTGGAGGTGGATTGATAATTTCTTATTATTGGTAAGGGTTATACATTTTGACACAGCAGTAAAATAAGTAAAGAATAAGTGTAAATAATCAAATGAATGATGGATGAATTGCATTTATCTGCAGCAGTTTAAGGGTCCTGGTATTGTGCACACTGGCTCTCTATCATGGTCTACTGAGAACAGAACAGAGCCTTTCTTAGGGTCTTTAGTAACACTATAAAGGTAAGGTCAAAATACATTTCTGTTCAAGTAAATGTACCCATATTCTGCCACAAAAAAGGACGTGGTGTCATATTTTCGATGCAAGTATAAATATTGATCAAAGTGATAAAAAACAGTGTACGAGAGTGATGCTACAGTTTGTATTTTGGTATAAAACATGCCAGAACAATAACTTTTCTAAACACTCTGATCAGTGTTTCTATTGTGTTCTAAACTTAAAACAAATGCTTGAATTTGCCGTAACGTCTTCAATAGAAATTAATGTGGAACAAAGCGAACATTCGAAGGACAGAAGTGTAATTTGACAATACCTCGACAAGTCAAAATGTCTGCTGTGAAAGTGTCTGTCAGAGGATGCATAAGAACACTTTGCCCTCGGGTGTCCTGGCAAACAAGTGGTTTGAGACACATATTTTTTATTTGTTTATTAAAACTACTTATTATTATGATTGTATGCTGTAACAGGTTTCCCTGTTACCCGGTGAGTCTCGGACTTGCACAGAGGCAGCACACAGCTTGAGGTAGTTCAAAAATGCTTTTATTACCAACAAACACACAAACAGGCTCGGTGACGCTCCTCGCTCTTTCCTCTCGCCTCTCAGTCCCTCCTGCTCTTTATTGAGAAGAGACAAACCAATTAACCCCAGCTGAGGCTGATTAACCCTCAGCCCCAGCTGAGACTGATTAGACATCATTCCGGCACTGTTCCCTGAGCCACACCCCCGCTCCACCCACTCTACAGCTGAGTCTAACCACACCCCACTGCCACATATGCATAATTGTATTATTACATTTTACATGAAATTTAGGTGTAACGAAAGCAGATGTGCAAATCAAGGCAATTTTTTTAAATGTATGTTTCAAACTTACCAGTATCCAGTGGGTGGACTGGGAAATTCATTTTTACTACCAACCCAAAAGATACTAACAACATTGTCTGAGAACATGATAGTTTTCTTCCCCACCTGGCTCTTGACTTAAGATAATTTGGATATCACTTTCTTCAGTCCATCAGCAGGATTCTTATTATTTGGAAAGTGTGTGTCACGGGAGAACAGGGTTAGGACCCAAGAGCAGACCACAGGAGACAGGATAGGGATAAGGGAGAAGCGTAAGCGGAGAAGACGCTGGGCTGCGTCCTCCGAATACACTGGGTGATCAAAGACCCTCTGTAGATCCTCCAAAAAAGTCACATAATCCACAGAACTAGGCTGGTTAATGCCCAGCGTATTCGTGGCCCAGTTCAGCGCTCTACCCCGTAGTAAACCCTCCACGTAGGAAATCTTGGACTGGTCCGAAGCAAATGTCTGGGGCTGGCGGTCGAACACCTGCCGGCATTGAAATAGGAATCCCCGACACCTCCCAAGTGTTCCGTCGTAGGAATCCGGAGACGGCACGGGGGACTCCCGGATCTGCCGGGCGGGATCTGGAGAGAGGAGTGCTGGTGCTGGAGCAGGCGGATGACTGGCTTGACGGGTCAGGTCCTGCACTAAGCGGCCGATCTGGGATACCTCCGCGGACATGGACCTTTGCACTTCAGCCATGTCCATTAACATCCGCCGATGTTCAGCCAGCAGCGTTCCGTGTCCAGCCAGCGTAGCTGCTCCGGTGATCGCTGGATCCATGTTGGTCAGTCTGTTCTGTCACGGGAGAACAGGGTTAGGACCCAAGAGCAGACCACAGGAGACAGGATAGGGATAAGGAACTTTATTCCGTAAGGATGGTTTAGCAATTCCGACGTGAGTCCCGATGATCGACGTCGGAGGTAGGCACAGCAAATCACCGTGTGAGTCCCGAGGCACAACACCGAAGGCAGGTGGGTCGGGGCGTGAGTCCCGAGGATCGACGTCGGAGGTTAGCACAGCAAATCACGGTGTGAGTCCCGAGGCACAACACCGGAGGCAGGCAGAAGAGAGCAGGTACTCTGCGAACAAGGAGAGAGAGCGTTACCGAGCGTAACAAGCCAGTGGACAATCTCATGGAGCGACAGTGGGAACTACCGGGGCAGAAGACGTAACAGACTGACAACCCAGGCCTGCACGACCAGGGTATATATGGAGCCGGTGATGATCCAAACGGCCACAGCTGTGCACCGCTCGGGGGAGTGGCCACGGGCAGCGTCTGGAGGTACACACCCACACACACACAACGAGCACAAGGCAAAACACAAACAGGGGATGACAGACACATGAGGTAAGGAGACTTGGGAGAACAGAGGTAAACACACAATGGGTCAGACAGGGATCCTGACAGTCAGGCCCGTAGAGATCACCCCCGCAGCCCCCGCACCGCGGGTCGGCCTCGCAGGGACAGGGGGCCTCGCGTGGCAATTTTTTATTTTTTTTATCCAACACTAGCCAGCGCACTCGGCCGTATTGCGGCTAAGTGTCGGCTGACTCGGCTGTGTTCCGGCTCGATGCGGCCAAATGTGAGCCACCTTTGGCACATTTCAATGTTGCCATGTCTGGCCCAGGTGTAGCTGTTACGGACATGGGCAGATTCTGTCTGAGACATGGCAACCGGTTTATCGGCTGCCGAATCTGGGCCGAATAATGTAATAAATAAATAATATTACATTACGTAATAACATTAAGATATCCCTAAAAGTTGTCTCTCTCATATAAAGCTACACAATAAAAAAAAGTATTTAAAACTGTGTTCACACCAAACGCGCGACCAGATCCCAAAGTCAATGCACAGGCGCGTTTAGACGTGAAAAGGGGGCGTGGTTTATCTCCGTGGCTTGTCTCCGTAAAAACAGTTATAACTACCGCCGTCCGCCATGAAATAAATAGCCACTATTTCTACTCTATACTTGTTGTGGAAATACAACAAACGTCGGAACACCAGACGCCCTCGTATTTGGGTTCATAACATCACCCGTCGCCGCACACAGCTCGGTGAATTCCACCGTCTTCTCCAGGAACTGCGTCTGGATGACAGCCGCTTCCAGCGCTACTTCAGGCTAACCTGTAGCTGTATTAAAGAGCTCGGGGGGTCCGCAAACCGCTACGATGTCCTCCCATTGTTTTCTGATCTAACAACGGCAGGACAGTGACGGGCGGAGCATCTCAACGCTGATTGGCTAGTGCGCCGCCCGATTCGCGTCTATCGCGCCGCCCGACGCAAATTTGCGTCAAACGAGTCTGTAGTTGACTTTACATGGGATCCAGTGTGAACACAGTTGGGCCGCGGTGCATTCTGGGAGAACTACGAGGAAATTTCTCTTGAGGAAAAATGAAACGCACATTTAAAAAGTGGTGCCCAAAAGCGGCATTCAAAACAGAAAATTTCTGAATTAAATGCCAAACTTCCCAAAATTACAAGTCTTTTTCGACCAGCTGGTGAAGGATGCACTCATCTGCCAGAAGAGACAGGTATTGTACTGTTTGCTATAGCTAACATTACCACTTAGCTAACGTTATACTTTGACAGCTGTACTGCTCTGTCTATGTGTTGTGCTTGAAAATACATTAACCTTATTAAACCTATGGCATTCAAAATAAAAGTCCCATTCACCGTTGACAATTAAATCATATTCTGTGACAGAGGATAAGGGAGAGCCAGGCGTGCGCCAAGGTTCTGCAAGTCCAGCGAAGTCAGGCTGCAGTGAGGAGCCAGGCAGCAGTGAGGAGCCAGGCAGCCGTGAGGAGCTAGGCAGCAGTGAGGAGCCAGGCAGCAGTGAGGAGCCAGGCAGCCGTGAGGAGCTAGGCAGCAGTGAGGAGCCAGGCAGCCGTGAGGAGCCAGGCAGCCGTGAGGAGCTAGGCAGCAGTGAGGAGCCAGGCAGCAGTGAGGAGCCAGGCAGCCGTGAGGAGGCCTCGGGTAGCCGTGAGGAGCTAGGCAGCAGTGAGGAGCCAGGCAGCCGTGAGGAGCCAGGCAGCAGTGAGGAGCCAGGCAGCAGTGAGGAGCCAGGCAGCCGTGAGGAGGCCTCGGGTAGCCGTGCGACAGAGTCAGATGAAACTTCTAATACTACACTTTACCCTGGTGACCGGGCACATTTCCCGGTGGATATTGCTGATGCTGACATGAAAAAGTTCATTTTAAGGCAGGGACCATGTAAATTTGAAGGTCCGTATCCTAAAGATAAAAAGGGGAGATGTTTTTCTAAAGATTTTTATCATAGAGTGTCAAAAAAAGGAACCAAGATACAACGCAAATGGCTATGTTACTCCCCCAAAATTGACAGAGTATATTGTGAGCCCTGTTGGCTTTTTGGTGAGAGGAGATCTGCATGCCATAACAGTGCCTGGACTACGGGAATAAATGATTGGCAAGGACTGTCTAGAAAAATAAAAGAGCACGAACACACTCGCTCACATATGGCAGCTTGTGTCGTGTATGACACATGGCAAGGACATCAAAGTATTGATGAGCAGATTTCCGCTGAATATAAAAAGAAAGTCAACTTTTGGTCAGAGGTATTAACAAGAATTGTTGATGTTACGTTGACACTTGCATCATGCAATGTTGCATTCCGTGCAGATTGTGAGAAACTAGGAGAAATCAATAACGGAAACTTTTTATCCGTTATAGAACTTCTCGGCAGATATGACCCTATATTACAGAGGTTAATTTCCAGCAAAAGTAAAACAAAATACTTAAGCCCACAAATTCAAAATTAAATTATTTCTATTATGGCACAGAAGGTTCAAAACAAGATAGTGAAAGAGGTCCACGACGCAGAATTTTATTCGGTAATAATAGACACAACTCAAGACATTTCCAAAGTAGATCAACTCAGCCAGGTGCTGCGCTATGTAACAATTTCAAAAGATGAAAATGACACTCCGTTAGAGGTCAAAATACATGAACGCTTTATGGGTTTCCATGCAGTACATGATCAAAGCGCATCTGGTTTGGAGAAAGACATAGTTGGCCTTTTAGAGAAGAAGGGTATTTCTGTCAATAAATGGCGAGGACAGGGATATGATGGTGCAGCCACAATGAGTGGGGCGTACTCCGGGCTACAAAAACGCATCTCAGACAGAGAACGTAACGCCATCTATATTCACTGCGCTTCTCACAATTTAAACCTTGTCCTGAACGATGCATGCCAAAATGTAACGAAGGTAAAAGAATTCTATGATTCTGTACAAAAACTATATGTTTTTTTCAGTGGTAGCATCAAAAGATGGGAACTCCTGGAGACAGAGTTCAAAGCAGGGCCTACACTTAAACGGCTATGCCCGACGCGTTGGGCATCCCGGCATGATGCTGTGCGCTCTCTCCGCTTTCGCTTTAAAGACGTGATGAAAGCACTGACGAAAATATGTCTGTTGTCCAACAAAAAGGAAGAGTGTGCTGAGGCCGAGGGACTCAAACACAGCATGGAGAATTTCGAGTTTGTCCTCCAAACAGTTATACAGGGTAAACTTCTCGAAACTGTAAATGTTGTTTCACAGAGCCTACAGAAACAGAATGTGGATATTTTGCAGGCAAGCGAATATCTAGCCGGTGTATCGCAGAGCCTTGCTGCACTCAGAGGGGAGTTTCAAAGCCTTAAAGAAAGTGCCCAAGATCTTGCCCAGTCTTGGGGCATTTCTCCCACATTTCTTCAAAAACGCGCCAGGCGCACCAAGAGGCATTTCGATGAGTTATGCGAGGATGAGAGGCTGCTGGATCCCAAAGAACACTTTAAAGTGTCAGTGTTTTACCAGACTGTAGACATAGCCATTACACAGGTGACCCGTAGGTTCAGTGGAATGCAAGAGGTGGCAAGGAGGTTTGGGTTCCTATGCCCACGAGAACTCCTGTCAAAGTCAGACAATGATATGTACCAGTCAGCGAGTGCCCTTGCTGAGCAATACTCTGACGACTTATCTGCGGACTTCCCAGACCAGGTGCTTGCCTTAAGACAGGCGTTAGAGTTCGCCATCAGGGAAATAAAAAATGGCTCAATTTATGATTTAGCAAACACGCTAATAATAAAACACAACTCCATACTATCAAGTGTGCCTGATGTAGCCACGGCCATCAAATTATTTCTGACAATACCCGTGACTGTCGCAAGCGCTGAAAGGTCATTTTCCAAGCTAAAACTGATCAAAACATATCTCAGAAGCTCCATGTCACAAGAGAGGCTGTCCGGTCTGGCCATCCTTAGCATAGAGAATAAACGTGCACGCAGTTTAGATGTAAAGAGCGTGGTTAAAGACTTTGCACACAGATTTGCTAAAAGACGCGCACATGTGTATTCAAATGCAAACCTGTAGAAAGTAGCCTACTAGTGTATCGACTATATGTAGGCATATTTGTTATGTTGTTGTAACATATGTTCTGTTTGATAGGCCCTAGCATATGTTTTGTTTCTGTTGGAATACATTTGTTCTCTGTTTGAGCTGTTTTTTCTGATTGAATAAATTTCCCTCAAAAGAAAAGCTTGGGTCCTGTTCGTTTATCTTTGGATAATGACCGGCGGACAATACATTATCCCTTACATATGGGGGGGGGGGGGGCTCTCAGGTTTATTCTGCAGGGGGGCCTCATGTGTTTCCGTTACGGCACTGCTGACAGTGTGTATATAATGCAGATCTTAGTTCAATTTATCGGACACATCGTAATGAAAACAACATTATTATGCAATATGTTAAATTCCATCGTTTCTGATTGCATGGAAAATAAAAGTGAAGTAACGGCGACAGAACTACTAATGGTCAAGATGACTGATTTCCACTAAGGCTCTTTTTGTTTTTTCAAAGACATTAGGTAACCTTGGATACCAGGACTTCCATCAGAGGACGCTGTCAGCTGCTTCATCAGATACAGCCAGGATCACCTGTTTTATTGCAGCTCCCCTCATATTCATACTAGGGATCCCATCCGTGTTGATCGGGGCAGTGGCCGCATCAACAGGTACAGCAATGGAATTAAAAGGCAAATGTGTGGAGAGACTATGCTAATTTATGTCACTTTTTTGGTCGTCAGATTGGAACACAACCGCGTACGGCTCTCCAACCCCATACGAGCGTGGAGAGGCCAGTCATGTTCTGCCCATTGCTCTGCATTACCTCACCCCACACTACATCTCCATCATCGGTATCGGAGCAATAGCTGCTGCAGTGATGTCATCGACAGACTCTGCTTTATTGTCCGCTGCCTCCATCTTCACATCCAATATCTATAAGAACATACTGAGGACTATGGTAAGAGGACACCTGAGGGGAAGATTAGACGTGTTGTTATTCCTTTTCTGTTTCAGTTTACAGGCTTTTCCCCCCCTGCAGGCATCAGATAGGGAGCTCCAGTGGGTGATCCGTGCCACCGTGGTGTTGGTGGGCTTAGCTGGCACCCTGCTCACCCTCGTACACAACAGCATTATGTTTTTCTGGATCCTGGGCTCAGGCATAAGCTACACCATCATGTTCCCCCAACTCGTCTGTGTCCTCTTCTTTCCCATCTCCAATGGCTACGGCTCCATCATGGGCTTGATTGCTGGAGTGTCGCTGAGAGTGCTGAGCGGCGAGCCAACAATAGGGTTGCCCGTTGTTCTCCACTTCCCAGGTTGCACACTTGAGAACGGTGTATATGTCCAGCACTCTCCTGTTCTGACGATCTGTAGCTTGTCCAACTTATTTGCTACTTTATTGTTCTCCTTCCTCGCTTCACTGCTCTTCAATAGAGGACTGGTTCCTGAGAGGTGGGACGTATTTAAAGTGAAAACCCACAAACCGCCAAAGAAAATAATGTTAGTGAGCAATGACACCAGCAAAACAGACGAGGAGAAACCTGAAGTTCATAATGAGATTGAATTAATGTTGACCACAAATCAGCAGGATTGAAAGAGAAATTATTGAATGGGATGCCAACAGGTTTTGTGCTATAGTATTTTGTCACCGACGAAATACATATATGATGTTAGAATTAATCTCTTGCAACAATCTCATGGTATTATGTATGGCGGTAAAATTTCTTTTGAGAGATAATAATGAAATGTTTTAAAGGAGCTGTATTTAACATTATAAGCATTAATATAGCAGCAGACATTGATTATCTATGTAAAGATACAATGGAGTAATGTCTTCCTCAGCAGAGAATAAAGTCACTCTCTCTCTATGTGTGTTGTTTACCAAGCTTCTCCTGCTTTGATGACGTAGCTGGGCCGGCCTTGTGTAGCTTTTAGTGCATGTTAGAGCACGCGAGCATGTCTTACTGGTTAGCTCATGGCTGCGAGCTGATTAGTGCACTTTGTTGAAATGTGTCGATGTTGGAAACGCCGGGTCAGCTTTAAATCAACTTTTAAAAATGTGGATACTCCAATTGATTGATTGATTATCCTCCCATCGCCTTGGATAACTCGGGTTAAGAAATTTAAGTTTTGCACTTTAAGAAAAAACAGGGATGTGTCCAGTTTCATATCGTAAAAGAGATGAACAAAATCAAGTGTATAAGGAGAATAAGACAGCCCAAATTTTCTTTTTTAATATTTTCAGAATTTAACACCTTATTTGATAATGCAGTTCACAATGGTCCTACTTAATATAAAAAAGGTTTTTATTTAAGGTGTGTTTAACACACAGCATTAAATTAAAGTGCAAACTGGAACCAAGGAAAGAGAGTATGAAATATTTAATAATTGTGGCACTAGCGTTAGATATCCCTGTATTTATGTGCTGGTAATTCCTGGTTTGGCCTTGTTGTGGCAGTAACGCTGCAAGAAGTCCGAGTTGTGATCTCTTCTCCAGAGAACAAGGATACGCCAGTAGAACAGCAGAATGATCGACAACTGCAAGAAGTAGCTTTCCGTTGATTATCTCTTCTGGTTGCGAATAAGGTGAGAAATGTATACATCACACGTGAAGACACCAAACCGGTGAAGACGAGTGGACATCTTGAAGGGGACGAGCGTTAACCGGTGTGTGTGTGTGTGTGTGCGCGTGTGTGTGTGTGTGTGTGTGTGTAGGTAGGTTGGTTAGCTAGCTCTGTTAGCTGTAAACTGCAACCCTTCAACGCTCTGCTGTGGCGTCTCGGAACGTTCGTTTAAGTCCGTTGACGTTCGTTTAAGTCCGTTCGTTTAAGTCCGTCAACTGAGTAAGGCGCTGTCTCAACGAAACGATCGCAGACGTGTAAGAAAGTCTGCGTCACGCGGAGATTAGATATCCAGCTAACGTTACTTGGCAGTCTATTCGTTCGTTGGTACAGTGGGACGCAACGGTTCGGGGTGAATTTAGTGACTTTAACCATTTAAAAACGGTGCACCTGCAGGACTGATTGTAGAAGGCTGCCGCTACACGCGACTGTCATTGGAGACGTTCTTCTTTGGTTTTTAATGGCGGTTGACATCCAAAATGTTGCATTACCGCCAACTACTGGATTTAAACTAACATCTCCACTTGCTAAATGTAATAATAACTAATTCCTACTCCTCCCCACTCTTCTATAAACTATATTTCCCAGCTGCTTGAGAGAGCCTAAACGCTTCTCTCACCTGCTGCTGCTGCTTTCCAGAAACTCCCAGTGCATTTATAATGTCCTTTTTTCTCAAAATATGTTTCCTCTGGCAGTACAGTTAATTACCAGTGCCAAAAAGAAGACGACACAAACTGTCAAACCATTGGAGTGTCTATTTAACATGGTCACATAAAACCAGTATTAATATGTACTTATTACTCTCAACAGCTCAATTGCAGAAATGGAGGCTGCAGGAGGAGATGAGAGCATGGATGTGCAAGGGGAAGTGGCAGAACCAAGCTTTTCTGGACACCGACGGACTTCTGTAAAGCCAGTTTGGACTTCGCTGGAGGAAGCAGTCCTCATGAAAACGGAAGGGAATGTTTTCTACAGGGAGAAGAACATTCGCTCGGCCATTGGCCGTTATCACCGAGCTCTGCTGGTTCTCAGAGGCCTCGACTCTGATGTGATGGCGTCGGTGAAAGGGTTTGGACCGGAGATACCTGCTCTCACACCTGAACAGGATGCTTTACTGAGAAACACACAAGTGGACTGCTACAACAACTTAGCTGGTAGATATGATCACAACTATGCCAGTGTTAAAAAATACTATATTTGGCTTAAACATATCTGTTCAAATATATTCAAGTAGTATCCCTTCAAGGAAATATTATGAGTATCGGCTAAGTAGTTTCATGTAGTTGCCAGTTTTATATCGAGTCCTAATAATTATTTCATTGTGGAAATGCCCGACCAACAAATCCCTCTGTAATTCAGTGATGCTCCGAAGAGGCAACTTCATTTTATAATGGAGCTTTTTCATTGATTGCATTACGAGGGAAATTGCCAGCTGGGTACCGTATGTATAATATTATATATGTATAAATATATCTCTTTCAGTCTGTTTGTTGCAGAAGCAGAGCGTCGACTATTCTCGTGTGCGGGACTACAGCCTGCGGGTGCTGCAGTGGCGACCGGGTGACGTCAAAGCAATGTACAGGGCAGGAGTAGCCACTCTGGAGATGGGAGATGCACAGACTGCCAAACAGTACCTCACCCAGGCCTGCAGAGAGCAGCCTAATGGTAGGAAAAAGAGCCAGCACACCACGGTCATCCACAGCCCACCTACGCCATCGTCTTGCATGTTATGTTTTCACAAATCATTTAAGATGGATATTTATCTCAAATGTATATTTAGCCCTTATTGGTTCTCATTTGTGAGACTTCCTTTTCTTAGTTCAGTGTATACATACTGTTAATAATTATCCTGATTGTTTCATATTTGAGAAACACCCAATAGAGTAAAATACCCTTGTCAAGATGTATTTATTACCTTTTTAATAACACATATTCACCTTTTTGCCAAAAGTTAGTCGAGAAGATCGATGAAGTCTCATGTCTGAACCTTAAATATAAAGCTAAAGCAAGTTTGCCTAACTCAGCATAAAAACTGGGGAAACAGCTCGCCTTACCATCCACCCACCAGCACCTCTACAGCTCAGTAATTCACATTATATATTGTCACTGATTAAACAAACAAGATATGTTTAATGCGTCCTTTTATTAAAGGTCTTTCGAATCATATATGACGCTCTGACAATCGATTTTTTTTTTCACTCAAAAGGACATTGGGTTCTGTCAAAGACTTGCTGGTTAAATCACATCTATCCATTAAATGTCTAGCATAACCCTGCATATTATTTACTAGTCCTCAGCTCTTAAATAATTAAGATAAAGGAAAGTATGTCTTTACAAAATAAAACATCTTCCCGTTTTCTGTCTCAGATGCCAATGTGAGAAAACAGCTGCAGAGAGCAGAGGAGAAACTGAGTCTGGATTTACAAAAAGAGAGGGCCATGTACCGAGGCATGTTTCCCTGCAGCGTGAAGAGCGGAGCCGAAGAAGAGATTAACCAAACCCACAGAGCCAGTGAAGAAGTTTTAGCCGGCCAGCTCAACCCACCAAACGAAGCCTCAAACTGAGAGACTCTGTTCAGCCTCAACTGACGACAAACCAACTAAAGAATGTTCACACATCTTGACTCATGTTACCTTTTAGGTGTTGATCAGGAGAGCGTAGGAAAGTAAGAATAAAAAATTACACAGAATACTGGGAGGCGGTCAAAATTAAACGAAAGATGTCGCTGCTGAAAATAGAAAGGAGAGGATGGGAAAGTTAGTTTCCTAGCAACACGGATGCAAGGCTGTATTTAGTTTGGATATTTCACAAAAATGCCTCTGAAAGCTAAAGTAACACTCGTAATGCACTAAAAGTTCTGATTATGCCTTCATGATTGCAGCTGTCTGATCAATACTGTGAATGCAATTTTGTGAGTTTTCAAGTAAATTTTTTTTAAAAATAAATAACATCCAGTCTCCGATATCTCTTTAACAAACTAATTTGATTATAAGAGATTAATAATGTATTTCAGGCACAGTACAAGTTTATTTATGGTTATTTTATTATTTATAAGCCATGAAAAGCCACATTTTGTCTCATAATTCATCAATATCTTTAAAGCATTCAATATTTATAAATCCTGAGCACAATATCAAGTTTTCAAGGTTTTGGTCATCATCTGGCCAATATGATTGTACTTCAGAGGCACTGCTGCCCTTAAAAAAAGAGGAATATCACATTCTCACAATAGCTATAATCACTGAACTAGTCACAGAGCAGCATGCAGTAGTATACAGATACACATTCTTACTCATGGTTTACAAGAGGGTTCTGCTTATGAGTTCATATTCAATATCTTAAAATTGGGCTTTAAAATGTGAAATCTTTTGAAACAACATTCATACTATGGAAAACTCCACTGAAACCCACACTGATGAAGAAGATTTGTAGTTATTTGAAGCTCCTTAAAGGAATTGTTCACCCCGACACGAAGGTGTAGTGTATGTTCTTTTCACTGACAGTGCTCTCCCTTGTAGGGTGCGCAATTTACAAGAATACATTGTCAGTGATGAAAGATTTAGGCGACAATGACTGTGATTATGCTGCCGTTTTTTGGGAGACTATAAAAAAGTGTCTTTAAAAATGTACAAAAACATTACTAAGATGAATGATGTGAGCCAAGAGAAAAACTAATAGCAGGCTTTACAGGCTTTATGTGCCTGAGAGGAACTTACATCATACTGGCAGTGGATGAAAGCACTAGTATCGTATAGCCAGTATCATAAAACCAGTGTATCTGTCTAATCAATCATAAGTCTTTGAAGCTTTAAAATGATGGCACTTTCTTTTACATGAAATATAATACTGACCATCGCGGGTGTTTTGTACTTAACGCGTAGAAAATGCATTTACTGTGACGGTTAATGTACAAGTGTCACTTCTTGGATGGCTTCCGTTTGAGACTCAGGGACCTCATGGAGCCAAACACTCTCCTCCCCAAGTCCCTCAGTGATCGAGAGCGCTGCAGGGGCATTTGAGGAGGAGGAGATGGAGAGAAGGAAGGGGAGGACAGAGGGGAAAGGGAATGGCAGCTGCCTTCCAGGCTCTGTGAGCGAGAGAGGTTAAAGAGGCTTGCTGTGGAGGACAGGCGTTTGTCTTCCTCTGCTCTCAGACGTCTGACGCCTTCGTGCTTGCTGAAGCCCATGCCACCTTGCCCGACATCTAATGAGGAGACCCAGTGTGCCCGCTTTGGGGGCTCCTCGCAGTGGTTACGTGACACCAGCAAGCCTTGGGACTCACTCCTGAACAATGCCCTCCTGGAAAGCCTGAGGCTGGTGCTACGTCTCTCCCCATCTTCCTTTCCCCTCTTCTTTGAGAAGATGGGAGAGTTCTCAACGTTTGGCCTCTTGTCATTGCTGCTAGATGAAGCCTTACCCCTTCGATGCTCCCTCCTCCAGCTTCCAATGCTGCTCCTCCTCCACCCATAGCCATACTCAGCTCTGTCCATCTCCTCTCTTTCGCTTTCAGACTCTTTGCCCCAGAGGCGTCCTTCAAAGCCCCTCCAGAGTTTGTTGGAGGTCTTCCTGGGTGTCTGGGCTGCTGATCGCTCAATCTCCTGCTCCTCAGCCCAATCGGAGCTATAGTCCTCTCTCTTGGTGTAGCTGCTTACTGTGGATGCCCGGATCAACTTGTGGGAGGCGTGCTTTCCTCTATAAAGCCCCTCCCCCCTCTTCCACCCGCCACTTCCCCCACTTACTCCCCCACTCTGCCGAAGTGATCCACCCCTTGGATGGACACCACTTGGCTCCAAAGGAGAGCTACTTGTGTTGGTGCGAGGCAGGGAGCACTGGAAGGGCGCATCCCGTCGAAAAACAGAGAGCGGGGTGGCACCCAGAGGGGAAGGCTGGAGAGGCCGGGGAGGGGATCGGCCCCTGGTGGTGGGGCGGGAGGCAGGGGAGGAGGCTGTAGAGGAGGGAAGGTCGGATGGCGAAGGCATCTGCTGGTAGTGACAGTGTGAGGAGTAGTGGGGAGAGGAAATATGGATTGCCTGATAAGGGTGTATGGGGCTGCTAGAGTGTGATAGAGGAGGGGTGAGGCTGGACTGAGATTGTGGAGAATGGGTGACACTGAGAGACAGCTGTATTGGTCTCTGGGGATTCAGGTCGGTCAGTCTCGTATAGTCATGCGACTGATCGGACTGGGCTGTCAAGTGAGTTTTATTGTGACCCCTTACCTCGCCTGCAGTATCTGTTTGGAAGCAGTCGATATCCAGCTCCACTCCTTGTTCCATCAGACCAACCACGACAGACCTGGAGAGGCCTGAGAGGCGGGAGATCTCCTCCACCATGGGGGAGTCTTCGCTTATCTTGGGACTGGAGCTGGACTCTTGGATGAAGCTACTGCGTTGAGACCTTGGAGCTGATCCAGAATTTGTACCAAACACTGATGGTCCAGGTTCAGGTGGAGCACCGCTGCTCCAGTCTAATGAGCGACAGAAGGTAGATGATCCAAATCCGGAACTGGGTCCAGACCCGGAAGTGACCTCCAGGGAACTGCGGTGGCTCAGGCTGCTTGGACATGTTGCAATGCGAGGGCGAGCCCGAAGTGCTGGGGTCGGGGTAGCGGAGGAGAGTGATGTAGCAGAGGCCGTGGAAGCTGAAGCAAAGTCGCTCTTCAAAGCTCCACAGCTGCCATTTTTGGGATTGTCCACCAGTCCCCGGATAGAATTTGAACCAGGAGTCAGGTTCAAGTTGAGGTTCAGGTTCAGGTTTATGTTCACGTCCTCCCCGGTTGCTGAAGGAAGGTTACCCAGGTTGATTGAATTCCTAGTAGCTTTTTTTCCCGTGGTGCTCAGGCTAATTCTGGCGGAGTTACCCAGCAGTGACTTACAGGGAGTGATGCTGCCTCTTGCCAGGGTGGAGGGTGTACTGCGGCTCTCAAAGGCAAAAAGGGACTGTGTAGAGCCGTGACTTTTCCCAGGGGTACAAAGGCCTCTGTGCCGGACTTGACCTGGAGTGGCAGATAAAGTGAGATCAGAGGTGGAGGAGGTTACCCGACTTTGGTACTGGCGAGCCAGTCGAGAGATGTACTGCTCTAGCTGGGTGAAAGAAGCCAGGGTAGGAGGCTGTTGAGGCTGGAGAAGCAGGGTTGGATCAGTGTTGGACTCTTGTGATTCATATATTTGGGGTCCTTCGGGGCTCGGAGAGGCTGATCGCTCCCGACTCTGGGAGGTGAAGAGGGGGCTCTGGAGGGCGACGGCATGCAGCGGGCTGGGGTAGAGGTACACCTCTTTGGTCCGACGGGACACCAGGTCCGTGCAGTATCGAGGATCCATCTGGGGGCTTGGATGGAGGGAAGAGGAGGAGGAAGAGGAGGTGGAGTCAAGTAGGGGGAGGAGGGAAGACATCAGGGAGTCACCAAGTCCTGAGCAGAGGTCAGATAGAAAGGTCAGACCAGTCGCTTCAATGTCACTTTGGACTGTAAGAGACGAGAAAAGACAATTTCAGACAAAACATTCATGTTATTCAAGATCATCTTTCCCTAAATGTTTATATATTCATCTATTTCCAGGCATAAGAGCTCTACCGGTGTTTATAGCCAGTGCACTTCCTTGAACTTCAACTGACCGCTGCAAATTCAAATTATGAATATTAATGGATGTACATGACAAGGATCTATTTGGTGCACCAGCTCACCTGAAGCTGGTGTCACTTCTGCTGGTTCCGTGTCTTCCAGGCTGCTCTGCAATGCAGGCTGCTGTTGAGGCACGCCATTTTCTGACCACAGGACATCAGTGTTGTCAGCGGACAGAGGAACCTGCTCCCACAGCTTCAGGGGTCTGGCTGGTGGCACCGATCCCCCCTGAGCAGCCTCACTGGACACCGAGTAGCAAGAGTCCGAGAGGGAGCTCCCGCTCACTGAATAGAAACCTGAAAGAGGAAAAGTTCAGTATGTGTGTTTCTTCTGTTGGTATCTAAGTGACAATATATAACAATGGATTAGATGTTATATACTGCTCGTTATTTCATTTGATTAATAGTTCTTAGTTAGGGATTGTATTTTGTACTTTGTGCCGTTACTGACTTGTTGGTTTTATTTAACAGTTACATAATGCATGTTGTTAGCCGTTTCATATACTCTTTGTCTATTAAGTCTTTCTTGAGAAGGGAAATTATGTTTTGTAATTTTTATGTATATACTGTAAAGAGAACCAGGTAGGAAGGTTTTAATGTTTACATTTTATTGAAAACAAGCTAAACAAAGACATCGCCTATAGAAACTCAAACTTCAGTCACATAAATTCTAGTAGAAAGGCATCACAATACTGGATCCTCTGTGAAGGTTCTGCAGTATGAAAACACAAGCGCCGTGAAGACTTACAATAGCTGCAAAAATATCATAAAAAAACTTCAACCCTAAAATTCTGAAATAATGCCTTTTAGGTTTCAGGTCACCTTTTGCAAGAGAGTAAAGAATCGTAAAAAGAAGGCGTGCATGTTTGCATAGCAGGGAGAGGACTGTCTGAGTTGGGTGTAGAGACACAGAGAACACAGTTACAATGAGAGTGGATGAGAGTTAGGCAAGAAAAGCTGACAGTGAGGGAGAAACAAATGAGTCAGTGCCAAATCCCTGACTGCAAGTAAACACAAGTAAAAAGAGCAGGGTTAATGTTTAATAAGACTTCGCTTACACAAGGGGAGCTGAAGTGATATCAGAATGTTACAGACTGTGTTGCACACTGCTTTGGTCAGAGTTGTGGACCAAACACTGAACCACTGAAAACAAGTGTGTCCGTTTACCTGAACTAGGTCTGGAGTCGCTGTCCAGATGGACCGTACCACTGGCATCTGGGGGCGAGAGCAGCTCAGATGGGGCGTCCCAGGACAGAGTGGACCAGCGTGAGTTACTCCCCTTGCAAGATGAGGAGTGGACCGTCCCGTCCCCTGAATTACTGCCACAGTCCTCTGGGTTGCTCTGACAGGGCAATGTCACTATATCTGAGGAAGACGGACCCTTAGAAAAACAAAACATGTGACAAGTTGGGAACGGAGCAATATTGACAAAATCAAATATGTCTTTGACACACTAAATAATGTGACTATGATGATATACACATACAACATATTTGTCTAAATAAAAATCCTTTGTGATATAGAGGAAAAGATCAACCAGGTAACAACATTTGTAGTTAATTTGACTCAAATATAAAATGTTGCATTTCAGACAAATTACAACATCTAAGCTATAACATCAATACAGTGGCATAATATATTTGGTCTAATTTCATCTAATGCACAGGTGTCAAACTCAAGGCCCTAATGGTATCAAACTCAACGTCATTCTATTTGGCCCGCAATGGCTTGAAAAGCATCACGAAAAGTGAAGGGGATTTTTTATGCAGTGGACTGGCATCTCTTCACACTTAATGCTGCGTTCACACCAAAAGAGAAGCAAATTTTCGCATTGCTTTACTTTAAGTTACTGAATTGTTATGTATGTTGTATGACCTTGTGTCCTTGAGATGCACTTTTTGGCTTTTAATTGAGTGTAAAATGGAATATTTCTAACTAGTTGTTTTGTGTTGGAATACTGTGATATTCGGTACTATCTCAGGTTCAAACTGCACCATCTTTTCATTAAATCAATTTGAGAAGTTGAAAAATTCTCGATTTGGGTCTCGGCTTGTCATTCAGGGGTGATGGTGGGTTCCGCAGCCAGACCAGTTGAGAACCACTGACCCAGACCAGTTGAGAACCACTGCCCAAGACCAGTTGAGAACCACTGCCCAAGACCAGTTGAGAACCACTGACCCAGACCAGTTGAGAACCACTGCCCAAGTCCAGTTGAGAACCACTGACCCAGACCAGTTGAGAACAACTGACCCAGACCAGTTGAGAACCACTGCCCAAGACCAGTTGAGAACCACTGACCCAGACCAGTTGAGAACCACTGCCCCAGACCATATCGGTCACACATGTTAAAATGAAATGTATGTATGTTATAATAACAGAGAAATTATAGTATATATAGTTACATTTATATACATATATAGTTACATTTATATACATATATAGTTACATTTATATAAATGCATATACAATATTTATACACTTTAATAAACAGTAGTCAAATGCAAAGGCAGTTATTTAACAATATGTTCGGAAGTAGTTACAAGTATACAGTGTTACAGTTACAACCGGCCCTTTGAGGCAACATGATGCTGATGTGGCCCACGGTGAAAATGAGTTTGACACCCCTGATCTAATGGGTGTAATAACAGGAATAACTCACTATGATACACAGTGCACAGCTTGTTTGGTTAAGAGTTTCACCTCTGAGAAAGATTTAAAATTATAGTGGGCACAATTCTCTAGATGTACATGCATGAGAAACAGCTACTATACTAAGAGTGGCCCCTTGTAGCCTTGAGGTTTGCAGCATCAATCATAAACCGCTTCAACAATCACTATTTCAACAAGTTGGCCTTGAAACGCATTCTGAAGGCAAGAAGAATTAAAATGTTACGAACAAGTTCTCTTCTAGTTTATACAACACATGAAGAATACTTCATTTGTAAATCAAAGCTGGTTCTATTTATAAAAAGCAGATTGCAGGTCCCAAACTGAATTATTTATGATATTGAAACATGCAAATTAAATGTGTTTATTTCCACAAACAATATTAAAGAAGCATTGTTTTCACTTCTCATCACTTGTTATTAAATCTACAAAATGAAGGGTTAGACCATGCCTTAACAGCCATTTTACCAACGTATCGTATTTTATAAATTTTTCATGTGTTGTTTTTAATGTACAATCTTAAATCTGAATTCCATCCATCCATCCATTTTCAATACCGCTTATCCTCATTAGGGTCGCGGGGACGCTGGAGCCTATCCCAGCTGACATAGGGCGAAGGCAGGGGACACCCTGGACAGGCCGCCAGTCCATCGAGGGCACATGTAGGGACATACAACCATTCACTCTCACATTCACACCTATGGGCAATTTAGAGATTAATTAACCTGCAGCATGTCTTTGGACTGTGGGAGGAAGCCGGAGAGCCCGGAGAGAACCCACGCTGCCACGGGGAGAACATGCAAACTCCACACAGAAGGACCGCTCCGACCGGGGATTGAACCCGCGGCCCTCTTGCTGTGAGGCGACAGTGCTAGCCACTACACCACCATGCAGCAAATCTGAATTGTAGCTGATAATTATAATTGTCAAATAAAAGTACTGGAGTAAAAAGTGCACTTTTCCCCACTGAATGTAGTGGAGGAGATATAGTGGCTTTCCACCACTGATAATAAGGCCACTTGCTTTAAACACACATGTAGGGAGGAACATCCATGATGTAATTTACCAGACTCGCTCCGGTGACGTGACACCGCTTACCGGAACAGCCAGGAATAGAGACACACACGCACGCACACGCACGCACACACACACACACACACACGCAAACAACAATCGCCGCGTTAAGTCAAGCAAAGTGCCTCCATTTCCTAGATTAGTAAGGGCTTGGTGGAGAAACCCCCCTCCTCCAAATCCCCAGCCCCTCCAGGACAGCAGCCAAGAGGAGCCCCTGCATTAGACTGATCGAGCCCAGACAACAGAAACACTGTGAGTGGCACTGATCAATCCTCCTCTTACTGAGGAAACAATACAGGTAGTGACTCAGTGCTGGGGTTGACAGGAGAGAAAGAGAGGGGGGAGTTTAGAAGATAATGGGAGAAGACAGATGACGTAACAAAGAGCAGCCGGAGCGGCAGAAGGGGAAAGGGGGGATGGAATGGAATGAGGAGGGAAGGAAGGAAAAGAAGTGGGAGAAAGAGTTGAGACTTTGACCCGTCTTTGATGTATCTCCCCTTTGCGCGTGAGATTAGTAGCTTTTACTCACTCCTGTCCCTAGTTTTTTTTAATTTCTCAGTGAATCTGTAGTGAGTCGAGGCTGAGTGGGTGACCAAAATAAAAAAAAAAATAATGAGAGGGACCAAAAACAGAGAAAAATAAGAGTGAGTCACTGAGTGAGTGAGGGCGGTGAAGAGAGGGTGAGGTGGGGAGGGGGCGAGCGGTTGCCGGGTGAGACAGAGGGGCATCTTGAAGGACCCCCACCTCCCCCACACTCCCCTTGACAAATAACCCCCCCTCCCACTTCTGTAATATCCTTCGAGCCACCCGCCCTATGCTCACCATAGCTACAGCTGCTCGCTCTCTAACTCTCGCTCGCTTCTCCTCCCACACAGAACCACAACAGCACAACAGGCCCGGCGAAATATTTAACTCATCCTCAGCCTGAGCGCACGCACACACACACATACACACACACACACACACAATACAGTCTTCCTGACTGTGAACTGTTCTGCCGCAAAGTCCCACTCACTGCAAATTCTTCTTACTGCACATGTTTATCTGCACTTGTAAAGGCCTCAGCTAAAGTTTTCCCTTCACTTCCGTTGGATGTGTGTGTGTATATATATTTATATATATATGTCAGTCATCTCCTCCATATTATCCCCCAACAATATAATGCATTGCACATTACAGGATATAATGTTACACAGAGACCAGTGCATGATCAAATCATAAGAGGCAAATGGGTGGGGGTCTGCTCAGAGCTCTGTAACATGATATCCTCCATGTGAGGGAGCAGCTCAGCCCCACTGGAACAATATGAAGGAAATGTATGGGTCGATTGGACAATAATGTTACAGTAATGGCAGCTGCACAAGCACCACACCTCCTCTTAATAAGTGCATTATGTCATTACAGAGAGACAAATGGCAGCGGTTGCCATGTTGATGCAGAATAATTTGGTCAAACAGGAGCGGGTGTTTGGTGAGAAGTGCGTGCTTGTTCTACACGGTGCAGTGTTTATTGTTTCATGCATTATAAATGTGGTATTGACATTTAAAGATAGCCCACGATGTGCACCTTCATCTTCACCAGCCGAGTGGAGTGATATGTGCCGCAGCTTTTCTGAAACGTTCAGGTGAATCTTTCATTGCACATAAAAGCATGAGAGTTACAGAGGGGTTTTTCGGGGAGCTCAGAAAGATCCCGAGGCAAGAACCAAGAAACAAAAGCTGTCTCACTCCACAAGTCAGGGTAATGGCTCTCCATGTAAGATGATGCTTTCCAATACCAAACCTAATTTCAAGACAGGCTGCCCTCAGTAAGAGTACATACAGCACTGCAGATGGTGTCGAGACTTGCTGAAACTAACTATTATCGTTATAATAGATTAATCAGCCAATCTTTTTTTATTGATAAGTCATTTTGTCTATAAAAACAGCAGATAAATGTAAAAATGTCATCAAATGCTTTATTTTGTTCAAACCCCCACAATTATTCAATACAATTTACTGTTAAGACAAGAAAAGGGAACCAATCTTCACATTTGGAAGCTGAAACTAATGGATTTTGGGCATTTTTGCATTAAAAATGAACAGAACAGTTGTCGATACAATTAATCGACTAATGTTATGAAAATTTAAAGTAAGAGAAGCTTTCCAGCATAATCCCTGTTTCCCCCACTACTGTCCTCTATGTGCTTTCTTTAGCGAGAATTATTTTGTTTCTGAATGCTGAACATTAAACAGCAACAATCAGTGTTTGAACAACTCGTCCTTGACACCCATTCTGAAGGCAAGAGGAGTTGCTGAAAAGTGTGAAAGGATTAAAATGTTACAAACAAGTTCTCTTCTAATTTATAAAATACATGTTGAATACTTCATTGGAAACAAAAGCTGTGTCTATTCATTAAAAAAAGAGTACAACCCCAAAACTGTACTATTAATGAAAATTAAAATACATGTGTTTTCTTTCCACAAACAATGTTGAAGATGTATTTCTTGGAGAGTGTTATTGCTTCTTTCAGAAACCTGTGTGCGTCACAAATGCCAGGATACTTCACATGGTTGAAAAGATTTTTCTTTCCATCACAGATGACACTAACCAGCCATAATCCCGACTCCTACCCGCTCTGGACTATTGAGAGAAACCGCGAATCACATTTCCAAGAGTTTAATTCCCAAACAAACAAACAAAAACAAGCGGGTTTTTAAAGTAGAGCGAATTATGTTGTGAGTCATACAATCCTCAGTTTACAAAATAGTTATATTTTTAAAACCAGAATAACTTGTGTTTGTCAAAGCAGTAAGTAATGAATTTCAGGTCAAAATGAATGTGTTTAGGGATGAAACTCACAACATCTCCTCGTTCGTGTTCTCTCTCCGGCTGCTGTTTAAACTAGATGTGCTCACTTTTGAAAAACAACAAAGAACAACTATTTGTTTCCATTTATGCAAATGCTGTGTTTTTGTTGGCGGAGGTCGGCCCGGGCAGAGGGCAGAGGGCCAGCCCGCTCTGCTCCACCGGCAGCTCCCTTCAGAGGTGAGAATGAGCGATGCTGCTCGGCCTCTCTGCAGGATATCTCAGCACCACGGGGGGGAACTACAGAGAAGATGTTGGGAGGTGGGCGGCGAGCAAGGCGGAACATTATGAGCCACACTTCCATGCAGATACCCTCCGATGGGTCTGCCGCTTTCTGTTGCTTGCACTAATAAAAGCAGATCATTATGGTCTTCCTCCCTTCAGTGCAGCCTGTCGGTGCTATGCTTTAATATAATTGTGTCAAATAAATACACCGTTCTGCAAAAAGTGACCTCAGTTGTGGCCTGTTTTAGACAGAACATGCAGCGCTGCAGGCTGCTGACTAATATGGCTCATTATTATCAGGCACAGATATTCACAGTGTAACAACACTGTGTGCAAAGTGAAGTGCATGAAGCGTCAGTTACTTTCTCAGAATAACAATACAATGTTATTAACGCAGCACCAGCAAACTCTGAACACAACACAAACCATCATGTCATGTCACTGGTTTGGAAATGATCCAGAGATAATCCATGACATGAACCCAATCTCTGTACAATGCAGTGAATTAGGCATATAGAAAAAAGTAAGGCAATTGTTTTTTGATGACATTTTAAAGAGCAATTTCATGGCTGGAAAACATGATCATTCAAAGGTTGTCAATGTCGTGGTGGGGTGCAGTTATTGTTGCTCCCTTTTGGTTAAAGATAATTGGATTCCATCACAGGTTTCCTAAAGCCCAAAGTGATTTAAATTACTTGTCTCGTCCAACCAACAGTCTCAAAACCACAACATATTCTACGAAAAGAGACAAAAAGGCTGCACATCCTTACATGTAAGAAGTTACTAAGGAGCTTCTGTCAATTTTGAAAACTTTATTTGAAATTCCTTTTCAAAATAGTTGCCGTTAGTCCTGTATTTGACTAATCAACTACATTTCGAGCTCTAGGTTCAATATATTCTTGATCAAAAATAAACTATAACATCTCCTGTTTCTAACCACAAAAACGTGTTGGGTGCACTCGCAGTCACATTTATCCTCTCATTTCCAACATATTTTACATCAGTTCACAGGTTCAAATATAGTTTATGTTCACAAATAATGGACCAGACCACCAACAGCCTCAGTATCCAGGCCTCCAGCATGGGACCAGCTCACATCCTCCTGTATTACATGTCAACCCACATTCCCACCACAAAAAGGCCTGCGTATGCATTTCAGGGAAATGTCTGGAAATGGGTTACTTTATCTGTGGTTGTGTTTGAAGATCACACAACCTCATCCGCTGAAGATTTCAGGATCAAAACTGCCCTTTTTGCTCAGGACAACATGACAGACAGTGATGGAGTCTACCTTCATATTGTGATTTGAATGCAAATTGGGGGCCAAAGTGACCTTTACAGCTGATGAGCTTACCAACCAGAGCAAAAAAAACTGCAGCAATGTCTGGTTGGCTTGTGTGTTAATACCTGCACCTGATTTCAGCGCCTGTATTCCACCACATCCTCCTCATAACCTTGAGGCAGCTGGGGCACAGAGCCAGCAAGATTTAGCTGGTCCTGGTAATCTGACCTCAATGACTTCTGCTCCATGTGACGGTCACACACTGCTACTGTGTCAAATGATCAGGCTGCATGTATGGATGGCCCCCTGGCACCATCTCAGTCGGTTGGGTGCTCAGCCGTCCGCACAGCTATGCGCCGCCGGGCAGCGCTGAAATCTGTCTAGCCGCAGGGGGGCCGGCTTGTTGGCAGATCACCACCATCCCCGCATCCATATTTAATAATCTTGTCATGTAGAGCTCCGTGACAGACGCACTGACTGACCTGTTGCCTGCGGGATGTCGCAGAGCCACGCTCGGCTTCTGAGTCGGCGCTCTCCGGGGCTCCGCTCGCCTCCTCCGGCCGTCGCTCTTCGGCGTTGGCGGTGGCTCGGTCCTCCAGAGCGGTGTCCACCATCTCCTGGTGTTTGCACCTGAGCAGCTCCAGCTCCAGCACACCAGCGAGCGTCGCTTTGAGGCGCTCTCCGATGCGGACGCGCTCGGAGCCCGACCACAGCGAGTTCCCGCAGCCGCGGCTGCCGGCCATCCTCGTCGGGGGCAGGCGGAACCGGAGCGCACCGCTGACCGCCGCTCAGTTGTCGTGCAAATTGACGAGAGGAACGAGTGGACTATGGTGCGACTCCAGGTTGAGCAACACAGGTCCGGACGGGCGATAGCAACATAGTAGCCGCTTGAACTAACGCGATACGCAAAATGTAATCACCATCACTAACGCGCCATGCAGCCTGCTGCTTCAGGCAGCCCGCTGACTGGCACCAGACTCGTACTAATGAATCCAGCGGCACACTGGCGGAACATTAACAAGCCATGTCTTCATTTCTCGTTGACAAGCCTTTCTTAATGTCACTTATCAGCTTCCCGGTCCGGTGGAGTTACCATGGTGCTGTGCTCCTGAACGCAACGTGCCCACTGAGACAATGCAACAGACTGACTGAGGCTGATAACGTTACATGTGGGAGCGGGCAGCGGGGATGGGGTGGGGGTGGGTGGGGGGGGAGGAGCCGCTGCACCAGAGCTGCACACGGATTGGTCAGGGAAGTTTTTCGAATGGACGCATAGAAAGAAAATCCCCACACTTGTCCAACTCATACTTCACTGTGCAGGACACCAAAGGATACATAACTCGCATTCCTCTCGTGTTAGCGAGTTAACAAAGTGACCTCATCGTTGCCTGGACTCGTTTTGTACATGATACAGTTTTGGTGTAAACATCCCCCGAGGGCCCCAAGACTTGAGCAAATAACTTTGTTCAGGGAATGCACCTGACATGTTGTCAGACACAGGTGCAAATATATAAATGTGCAACGGCTTCAGTTTCAGGGTGATGGTATGTTCCGTGTTCTCTCACTGGGACCCTTGAATATAACATTCGTGTTAATAGTACTGTACTTTTTCTTTATTGCCTGATGAAGTTCAAGTGTCCCCTGTGAAAAAGGCCTATTTGCAGCCCAAATTATATTTATTTATATAAAATGTGTGCCTATATCTATATATATATATATATATATATATATATATATATATATATATATATATATATATATATATATATATACATATTAAATGATTTCCTTTATCATGTGGCCCTGTCTTTCACTACGTACTGGTGTCAAAATATCATTTTAGAACATTATTATTTAAGTTTATGTTGTGTTCAAATGGTGTACAATCCTAGATAAAAACGTTTGCAAATCAAATTATCACAAACTAATTGTTCAACAGCCCTCAAATATGTAAGAAGACTCAAAAGTAATGGAAATTATTATTGTGTTTACGCTTAGCTTAATTTCAGCTATTTTGGTGAACACAAACTTGATGGCAATTGTATTTATATTCTTTCCATTGATGAATATCAAAATGTCAAAGTCAACCAAGTTTAGAAAACCCCAAAAGCATAGAGTCTTCAATAAAAAAACATCAACAGCCAATCATGTATCTGTATTGTGAATGTGATCGGTGCCGTGCACTTTGCTCTAGTGCCGCCTTTCAACCAGCAGAGGGGGGTCTTCATCTACAACAGAGCATCCGTCCTCGGTTATGTTTCATATGTTTTACATATCTGAATTAAACTAAATGTACATTTACTTACCCAATGATATCCTTAAACACAAAGCAGAAACTGCCTTCATATATGTGCATTGCCTCGTTCAATCCTTTTAAACCAAATCAGTTGACATCTCAAAGTCCATTTAGCAGCTGTTCTGAAACCTTTTACCATATCACATAGTGCCCTCCAGAGGAGGAAGATGCACTCCAATCCTGTAGTAGTAGTTGTACTTGTAGTTATATGGTATAAATACTCAGTTACAAGGTAAAGTGATTATTAAAAGCACAAAAGTATTAGCATCAAAATACCAAATATCAATCAAAGTATCAAACTAAAAATACTCATCATGCAGAATGAGCCCTTTTAGAATAATTGATATCATGTTATTGGATTTTAATTGATAGATGCATTAACCACTACTGTTGGGCTGCTTATTAATTTCACCAAGTAATGAAACAAAGTGTTATATATTCTGTCCAATATTACATCAGAATTTATTTGTTGGTTATATTTTGTATTATTAATTTGAACCTGCAAAGTAACTATGTCACCAAATTATTGTAGTTGAGTGACAAGTACAATATTTGTGTAAAACAGTGGAAATACTTAAATAAAGTACTAACAATTGTATAGTATAAGTATAAGTATAGATTATGTTAGTTACTTTCCACCACTGCTCACTGACCAGACTTCAAATTCTGCTTGGGAAGAATTAGAGAATAGTAAATGGGACAATGATACATAAATAATAGTAGATCAGAAAACAGAAGATATTTACATCTTATTACAGTTTGGAGATTCTCCACCGACATTGAAAGCGCACATCAACACTCCAGTCAGTGTTACGACGATTGATCATGATCATTCAGAGCGTAACTAATGTGGCGGGCATGGCTATCAGACAGTGAGGTCAAAGGTCAGAGAAATCTGATGATTAAAAAGTGGTACCAGGTTTCTCTGGGGTCCCCGTGTGTCTGAATCATTAATGTCATGTGGTGTTTATGCTCCTCACATGTTGGGCTGCCCTCATTACGCTCCTGTCTTCATGTTTGTACCCCTCTGTGTGAATGTGTACAGCACCCAATATCACCAGTAGATGTGAGAATGCCCAGTGAGATAACCAGTACATGTGAATCTGCAGCCACACATGCTGCCCACCAGGACGAGGAGTGTGTCTTTGATTGCGTGTGTCACATTTCGAACCCTCCCAGCTCCGTCTTCTATAAAACACCAGTGGTCTGAGCAGCATCGTGGGGTTTGCTGACTTCCACCCGAGGGGACTTCACCGTCAGCCTGGGCAAGACCAACGCACCGCCTCCACCACCGCTCGTCTCTGCAAACCGCCCTAAGCAACAAACAAGCATGGCTCCTTTTGAGAAATCCATGGAGATGATGCCTTTCAAGCAGAGGAAATGCCTTGGTAAGTCACATGTGTTTCTTGCTTTTGAACATTGAACTCACCCTGTATGATGCTGCATTAAACACTCCAATGTATTACTTTTTAGAAACAAGAAAAGATGAAGTCTGCACCATTCGCACTAAATTCCCCAACAAACTGCCTGTAAGTTGGTTTTTCGTACAAACACAATGCATTTAATCATCAGTTTAACACTTTAAATGTGCATGTGATGTGACCACCAGCTGACCAGATAAGTTTTGTGTTCAGGTGATAGTTGAACGTTACATCCGTGAAAAGACTCTGCCCCTGTTGGACAAAACTAAGTTCCTGGTTCCCTTCGAGCTCACTTTGGGTCAGTTCCTCTGTCTGCTCAGGTAAATGACTTGTGACACTGTGTGCTCGTGGAACCAACAGACAACCAACTTGTTTTTTTAGTTTTCTAGCCTTTTTCTTCTCAATCCAACCCTCCCTTCTCTCCACTTTTCTCCCTGAGCTGTCAGATTTGCTGTTGTTCTCTGCATGCGTCTCTCATACTCTCTCTTCCTTTGTCCTAAAAATAAGTTGTTTTCCATCCTTCCTCCACCTCCAACAGCCTTTCTATTCCTTTCAGGAATAAGATTTCATTGGAGTCCACCCAGGCTCTGTTCCTCTTGGTGGCAGAGAAGAGCATGTCCTGCATGTCTTCCAGCATGAGGGAGGTGTATTCCCACCACAGCGACACAGACGGCTTCCTCTACATCACCTACGCCTCACAGGAGGTGTTCGGAGCACCTCAACCAGCAGCCAGGTCGCCCTGCTGAGCCTGAAGCAGATCAAATGAACTGAACCAACGGAGGTGATAAGAAACAACTAAACTGGAGGGAAAAAAGAGCCAAGCAGCCAAAACTGCATTTCAGTCTACCTCGTGAAACTTTCTGGACTTTCAAACACAGTATATCTCTATTTATTTATGCTCCTCAGTTCACTAAAACCAGACTGGAGTGGACTCACCCTGATGATTTGTCGTAGACAGATTGATTGTTTGATTGGCAAGTCAATACAGATGCAACAGTTGTGATCATTCTCTGTGGCTTTAAAGAAATTGGGATGTTTTTTTGTCTGCTTTATGTGGTCACTGGTCAATAATGTCAAAATGTGCTCTATAAATACATCAGAAACATTAAGCTTCAACGCAAACAAACCTGTTGTAACATTTCTGTTATGCCAGTTCAGTGTAAAACCAGCACCAGCTTATCCGCTCTACACAAACAGGGTCAATGTCTTGCTGGTAATCAGACTCCTTTTCAGCACTTATCTCCCCTTCTTCCTCTCCTTTTGTTGATTGCCTCTTCATCCTTGTCTTCCCTTAAAAATGTGAAACTGTCCTGCGGACTCTTGAGGCACTCGTTGAAAACATGAATGTCAAATGAATGCGGCTCTATGTCCAACTGTCAGCATTGCAAACAAAATAAATCCTAGTGCTTTTAATTTACTGACTTTGTGTGATATTTATCTTTACTATATAAAAGATATTGTGTTAAAAGTGCATATGCCGCTTTCGAAAGATAGTCCCTTGAAAACATCTTTCAACTCCAGCTGTTTGTAGTTTATTGCACAGAGCATGAACAGGTTAGACATGTTGTCAAACCACAGGCACACAGCTGAATCTCTCATGTTAAATTAAAGCATCAAAAATAGACATTGTTTCATAAGAGTGTACTCAGATTGTACTGTAAGCACACATGCAGGTGCCTCATTCCTCACCTGCCTCTGAGAAGCAGCACTCCCTCCACACAACGGTGTTATATAAGCCAAGTCAACTATCTGCAGGGGTCAGTGTGTCAGAGGGCCGAGGGGATTATTTTTAGAAGTAAAAGTCACAAATTTGACTCAAAACACTGAGAAGGGGGAGGGGTGGAGAAAGAGGCGGTGGGAGTGACAGGAATACAAAGAAAAAACAAAGAAACTTAGTAAAAAGATAAACATGTGGAAGAAAAGGAGGTTGAAAAGAGGGGAAAGGAGCTGGAGGGGAAGATAGCCACGTCTGAACAGAGGAGGACAGGAAAAAGGAAACACTGTATAGGAGAGATATACAGTGGGGGAGTGGACAGCTATCCAAACACACAAGGACGCACAGTCACTTCACACCACTGTGGGCATTCAAGCAGCTCTCTGTCAATATATTATCATACCAGAACAAGAGCAGCCTCGAAGCTGTGAATTATCTAATGCTGTCAGTGCTAATGCTCATCAAGACAGACTGCTTTAGATTGGTATATAGTATAAATACATTATTCAAAGATTTTAATCTTTAATCTTATCTTCATTATAATATATTAATTACTGTAATTCGATAAATGTCATCCTTCAGATCACACCTCTATCATGATCCTTAACTACACTCATGTTTTGTAACCTGTAACTATTTATTGTGTTAATATGAGTTGATCCAAACACTAACCTTTTTTCCCTGTGAAAGGTTATTTTTGGGGAGTTTTTCCTGATTCGATGTGAGGTCCTGGGACAGGGATGTCGTATGTGTACAGATTGTAAAGCCCTCTGAGGCAAATTTGTAATTTGTGATATTGGGCTATACAAAATAAACTGAATTGAATTGAAGTGAATACCTGTAATAACTTATCAAGACATAAGAGAGCGCCTCTGGACTTCATCAAAAGGAAACACCTGGAGAACATCATGTATTTCTGATTCTGACTGATAATCCAGGGAGTCAGTGTTGCAATGAGGCAGAGACCCATGACTGTGAGTGCAATGTGAAAATTAAACATTACATTGTATTTTTTAGAAGATTGGTGCTCTCGTCACAAAAATTGTAAAACAGCCAGGTGATGTTTCGACGTCACCTGTACTTAATGTACCTCTTTTGTATATTAACTTAATGTGCATATTTCCATCAGATGTGGAAGCATTTAAACACACATTCAGTGAAAGATATAGTGTGGGAGTGTATTTACACATTTTTGGTCTTGCATTAATAACCTGGATGCTGCTAGAGTAACAAGGTTCCTTCAAATCTACCATCAACCATTGAGGTGCATCTGATTGACATTTCAGTTTCTTATACCTACATTCTTATTTGAATTATGTAAACATACCTCAGAGCAGAATCATAATGTCTAAAGTTATACAATTATGAAGGTTAACAAGTGGAATGTAAAGGGAAATTAAAAGCAGCCAGCTTCATCTTTACTCAGACTCTTAATATGACTTTAATAAAGCTACCGCTTCCTGTCTTCCTGTTTATGATTTTTGCTCATCTGCTTGAGCCTGGACTGAATGTCTGGCTCTGTAAAATGTGTCCATGTGTCCTGAAAATTCTCCAGAGAAAGTCACAAGTGTCTGTTTCTGCCGCTGGTTTCAATATGCTCTCGAAAATATGCAGAGGCAACTTGTATCATGGGCAAATGGCCTAATATGTCCTGTGGCAGTGCTGTCAATGACTCTGTCCTACAGAGGGCAGTATTCCATATTCAAACATTTCAAAATAAAGTTCAGTGTCTTAATGACCTTTGGGTGACAGTCCTTAACCTGACCCTCAATGACACATTAAAGCCACACAACCAGTAATTTCCCCAATTTAAATTAGTGTCTCTTTCAGTGAGACTTTCTTCTGTGAGTCAAACATCTGATGAACTGCAATCAATGTTGTATATCAGAGAAAGATTAAATACAAATCCACATTACCAGGAGTCAGATGGTACAGTAATCCTTTTTATTTATCTGGCAAAATAATAAAAAGGGCAACATTTGGAAAGAGTCAAAGTTAACAGTCAGGAAATACAAAAATATAGATAAAACAATTATAACAGCTGTTTTGATTTATTTCCTTTTTCACTCTCCAAATGGAAAAAAAAAAACTATATTTCTTTGGATCAACAAATAATATGGACTGAATGCTTCAAAGACATCTTTTACACAGGATGCACAAATCCATGTTCAGCCCCATCATGCAAACTCCATCTACCCATCAGTTCAGTTCATGATCTGATGATGAACTGATGGGTACATGAAAAGATCATGTATCCCCCGTCATTGATTTCTAACAGATACCTAAATAGTATCCCCTAATGCACAAAGATGGACCTGCCCTCCCTCTGCCCTCCCTCTGCCCTCCCCCCTCCCCACTGAACCCCTCCAGTCTCTCTCTGGTGAAAAAGATCACAGCGATACCTCCTCGTGGTGTGTCAGGAAGCCTGGAGACTCGCAGCTTGATGGAGGACGATGCTGTTCATGCTTGTGGTTGGACTTTTGTCTGGAGAGTCCTGAGCATGATGCAAAGCATTGACATGGCTGGTCTCCAGGCTCCCCTCTTCCGTCTCCTCCTCTAGTCCTCCAGGGCTAACGCGCGTTTGGATGGGGGAATCAGGTGTCCAGGGAGCGAGGGTGGCAGCTCGTGGCCCTCCAGCTTCACTTTGATCAGGTGGTTGGCCAGGGCGAACTCCTCGTCATCGAGGAGGCCATCTTTATCCACGTCTGCTAGCTTCCAGATCTTTCCCAGGACTGTGTTGGGCAGCTTGGACTTCAGCATCTCCTTCTTGGCTGCAGCGCCGGACACTTTGCCATTGATGGGAGAGAGGGTGTAGAAGATCTCATCATATGTAGGCTTGTCGCGACCCACCACCCACTCCAGCTCGTCGATGCCTTCGCTGGCACCCTCTCCATAGCCATGGCCAAAGGGTCCATTCATGGTTCCCTCAAAAGCTCCACCCTTGACGGACTGGCTGGGCATGGCGGCCTCTTCCTGGCGCACCATGGCCATAAGACGGGCGATGTCGTTGGCCAGCATGTCCTCCACAGCCTCCAGCAGCTTGGGCTTCAGTGCTGCGAACTTAGTGAAGTCCTGGCCATTCAGTTGCTCCTGAAGGGATGGAGGGTTGAGAGAAAACAGGAATTGGTGATAGAAATAGATCAGTCTTCAATGGCTACCATTGGGTGAAGCATACAAGAAGCAGGATTTCCTGACAAACCAGGAAAAATAAATCTCGTTCCCGTCCTGGCCCATCCTGGAGGGCAAGGGCAGGAAAGAAAGGCAAAGATGTGAAGAGAGTAAAGGTTGGAAGGTCATTCTACTCTGAACCGTTTGTTTCCAAACACTATGTAGCACATCAGAAGTAGACTCAAAAGAATGTTTTCATCAGATATGTAACACTGACCAATGTATCCTCAAACAAGGTGTTTTCCTACAAAAGCCAGCAACAAGTGTCTATTTCCGCTCATTACACGCATACAGTCTTTTCAAAATAAACTTCCGCCTTTACAGGAAACTCTGTTAGATTTAGCCAACCAAACTACTTGATAATGTCTAGGAATAGACCGGGAAATACTTAATTAAGTTAAGGAAATGATGAGATCAGCCTGCACTGAATGGTGTATCAGTCTACTGTTTAATCATACCTGCATCTTGGTAATATTGGGGAAATCTCCAGGTGAGATCTGATGCTCCTTCTCAATCTTATGGTAGATTTCTCCCAGGTTGGCTATCAGCTCCTTCTTCTTGGATTCCTTCCCAAACACACTCGGCATGTCTTTTTTCAGAGAGCTGATAATATAGGCCTGTACCTAGACGGCATGAAGGAAAAAGAAAATACTTTCAGTGATTATTGAAACAAATTAATGACCTGAGTTATTGGACTGGGTTTTTGGTGTTCGAGGGTATGTATGTATGTATGTATGTATGTATGTATGTATGTATATATATATATATATATATATATATATATATATATATATATATATATATATATGAATTAGACCGAGAATATATGAATTAGACCCAGAATTAACATCTAAACCAGAGAGGTTCTGAAGCTAGTCTCCCTCCACTCACTGTTTTGCTTATTTGTAATTGTACGCTTTGCTGTGATGAATGATGTATGTGCAGTGTCTGACGCTAGAAGTCTGTTTTCATATTCATCTGCTATAGAAAGACACTTTTTCACCTTGAATCTGATTTTAACACTTGTTTGTAAAATGTTGTGACATCACAACTAGTCTGGAAGCCAAGCATGGTCCTGTATGTGGAAAACTTGAAATCTACAGAAAACCTACACACAGTGAAGGGCTGATTGAAGAATGTCCAGCAGTTAAACTTTAAAAAAAGGATGTATAGATGCTGGATGTTTCAATGGGGCAAAGGAATAAGCCATTTTAAGGGTAAGTATTTCTCAAAATATTTAATTTAGTTAATCAAACCTTTTGTGGAAAAAAGACTTTCATGTGTTTCTTAGGGGGGTTCTAAAGTTGTGAATTTACAAAATATCCATATAGACTTGTAGCAGAAGTAACAAATAATCCCCTCTTCCTTTCTGATTTATCATCATACTTTAATCTTTAGACATAACTCACTTCTTCTTTTGGTTAGTTAAGAAACTAAAAACACGAACATAGTTGCATGAAAATGTGTTTTGTGTAATCCCCGTCTTGTGGGGCTGGAGGTAGTGATGTGAGAATGATTTAGAACGAGATGAAACTTCCTAATCAGGTTTTTTACCCACTCCAGCAGCTTGGAACGTGAGACTGTCTGTCTGCCACCACGTTGATTCTGACCTGAACTATTGGATGAATTCATCTTAAGCTAAAAGCACCGCTGTGGCTAACTGGCATGCCTATAAACTTTATGCATTCCTATACCCATACTATAATACTATTTAGTATGGCATAAGAGTATACAAAGTTTTTGAAATTCAGTATTTTTTTTTTTAAATATCAGGATGTATCTGTTCACATTTTGCATATGTGTTTCTGGGCTATTCTGACCCACAATCCTTTGCGCCGCAAACAATACGTCACAGTCACTGAGCCAACAATGGAGCACAGACAGATGTCAGCCTGATGACAGCTCACTTATGGATATCACATATATTTGTTATATGAACAAGAAGGTCAAAGGTCAAGGCACAATGTAATAACAAAGTAGTGTATCCCAATTGTATACATGCTGCACGCAACAGTACTTTTTTTAACAATTTGGCACGCAGCCTTGGTCTTGTTATTACTGACCTTGGCGAGTCGGGCTCGTTTGATGAGGTCATTGAGTTTGCGTAGAGCTGCGTTACGTGGCAACGACTGGATGTCCAAGAACAGGTCCTGCTCTTCTGCTTCAAACAACTTCCTGTTGTCTGGGACCAACAAGGGCTGCGCCCAGAAAGACCCAATGTACACACGCACCACCTGGAATTAAGTTTGCACAATTTAACCTCCATTAATCTCCGCTGTTCATTAGGTTACATTTAATTGCCCACACAAGAGGAAATAAATCACATCCATGACACTGCAATCTGAAAAATACACTTTAAAATACTATTTAAAAACACACATATGGGATGTGTGGCAATGTAATACAAGAGCATGAGGTTGAGAGTGAAGCAATTTTAAAACTTGTGTGTTCTCTGCTTCACAACTTGTAGAGAGGCTTCACAATACAACACACTGTCAAAGTCAATGAATAATTCTCAACATAATCCAAAGGTTTCTCTTCGGTTTATGAATATGGCCCTGGATCAAACATTAACTAAGCAGTCAGGTAAAAATCATTGGACAAGCTGGGTCAGCTTTTTTTTTTTTTTTACAATGACAAACTGAGTTTAGTAGCTGGAATAATCTTAAAATCGGTCACTTTTCAATTACTGTTTCCTTGGAAAAGTCACGTGACCTCTGTCCAGAGGAGCAAAGAAACCCAAATAGACAACATTTCCCTCAAAACATGAACATTTCAGTCCCAAAACCGAATGAGATCAAAACGTCCATTTAAAAATCAATCTGTGGATCACAAAAGCTAAAATGGAAAAATGTATTATTTTGACCTCAGGTGTGTTGATGATTTTTCCCAAAGACCACATCAGAGCTCCATAAACCCTCATCAGCTGCTGGGTGCTGATCTGGTCCGCCTTGTTCAGGACCACGCGCATTTTGTCCTCATGGTTCTTCAGTGCTCGGATGACCTCGGAGAACTCGTCCGAGATGTCCAGCTTGTGAGCGTCGAACAGGAGGATGATGCGGTCGACGCGCTCTGCAAACCACTCCAGCACTGCGGCAAAGTCGTAACCTGGGAGAGAGTAGAAGAGGAGACCAGCTGATTAGAGACGGATCTGCACAGACACCGTTGTGCCCCTTTATGACTTGCTTTGTGCAGTCGATTTACTGGATATTTCCCCACTCGAAAAAGACAGAATAAAATTACATTTTATATGTATTAAAACAACTATCTGACATTAGTTTTCAAAAATAATATTGCATTATTGTAGCAAATGTTGAGTGAGGACAGGTCGTATTTGGATTTAGCGTAGTATCATGTCAAAACTAGTTGGCAGTTATTTGGAGTACTAAAGGATTTTTAAAGCCAATACCCAAATGGATCTTTATTTATTTTATTCGTTATTGTGCCACATTCAAAACGTTCTGGTTTGGAGAAATACAAGAGTTGAACCTGACAAAGAGCTCAATTGCTCCAAATCGGTCAATAAAGTGTGTGTTGACACAGGTGTGATTGTGAGTTTTACGTTCATATTGATCCACTAATGTTTAGATAAGGGCCTTCAATAGGCAGGACATTTTCTCCCAGGTTACCTATTAACTAGTTTTACTGAGACAGCAGGAAAGGTGTATGAAGGTAAAGGTAGTTTGAAGTCCATTTGGAAAATCTACAGCATGTATTAGGGATGAAATGAACTCAAGAGAGCAAACATTTGGGAGACAGGAACTTCAAATGTTAAGATGAAACGCTATGCAGTGTCAGTGATGACAATAACACCCAAAAGTGCACAGCCTGAGCTGGAGTAGAGAAACTCAATGTACTATACACTTCCTCTGGTTATTTGAGAAACATAAAACAGGGGTGACTCAAGGGGCAGAAGAGGGAGTGAGGAAGAGAGAATTATGGTTCTGATTAGCGTCTGTGTGTCATCTGATCAGAGAAGAATGCCGTTGCTCTAAAAGCTCATCTCGGCTGTTGCACAATCAGCGGTAGATCTGCTGCACATGCATTCCAACATCGCTGGCTTTTGTCTGTGTCTGAGCACATGTATACAAAAGAGAGACAAAATTAGATATGAATAGATAAAAACAGGAGAGAGAAAAAGTGATAATGTGTGAGAGAGAGACTGTGGGCGAATACAAGTGAAAATGAAAGTCCAACGTTAATGCAATAAGCGATGGACAGGAAAACAACTTCAACAACAAGTATGGGCCTGTTTGTGCACATGACGACATGTGAAAGCAGAGGGCGATAAAAGGGGAATATTTAAAAGTCCAAGATCCCTGTGTGCTCATTCTCTCTCATGTCTGTTTCCCTGACACATGGGTCAGAGAATCAGACAGAGACAGCTGCTCAAGCTTAGACTTACTTATAGCACATAGCATGGACAGCTGTTATTCCTTTACCATGCGTACAGACGTACAGGGATTCACCCGCGCACTCATGACAAATCAGACAGACAGACTCATAATCATGTGCCTAGCATTGACAGAGAGCAGAGAAGTGGAACGATCAGGCTGTAGTCTGGTTTAATTTAATGGAAAGATAACGTATTCACTCTCGTACTGAGAGTTATGAGAAGATCGATATTATTGAAGATTCAGCCAGAGGCTAGTTAGCTTAGCTCTGCATTAAGAGTGGAGAATGGGGGAAACAGCTAGCTTTGCTCTGTCCAGAGGCAAGACAATCCTCTCAAAATAGTATGAAAGGCTGAAATATATTCAGTTTACAATCATTTCAACAATGATAGCAACAAATCTGACTGGTCGTAATATCTTGTTTCTACACTTCAGTTTCTATACATAGTTAGCAAACAAGATACAAAATGTTAATTTGTGAGCTTTATTTTGACTTAATTGTGTTACCTTTGTGTTTCCAGCCTTAATGCTGCGCAAAGCCAACTGTCTCTTTCAGTAGCTTCATATCTAGTGTGTACAGACATGAGGGTTGCATATATATATATATATATATATATATATATATATATATATATATATATATATATATATATATATATATATATATATATATATATATATATATATATATATATCCAACTCTAAGGCATGAAGGTGAATACATGCATTTCTCAGTTCTGAGAAATGTCAAATTAGATTCTGACAAATCAATTTTATTCTGTCAGCTAAACTGGCTGAATGCCGTTAAACGAGTCAGTATGCATATCAAGTCATCAGCAACGATTATGGGAAAGACGCCAACCAGTTCTGCAAAATCACAGTTTCGGTATAGTTGTTGTGGTTCACTACGGAACAAGCTGCGACTTACATGCTGACCTCATCAAAAATGAATAAATAATTAAAGAAAGCATTATATGCAACCACAACTTCATTGTTTCTGAATATTAAGCTGGTCACACACACACACACACACACACACACACACACACACACACACACACACACACACACACACACACACACACACACACACACACACACACACACACACACACACACACACACACACACACACACACACACACACACACACACACACACACACACACACACACACACACACACACACACACACACACACACACACACACACACACACACACACACACACACACACACACACACACACACACGATGAATGATGACATGACACAAAGCCTAAGCTGCACAATTCCATCAGTGCTGTTTATATATTACACAGAGAGTACAGTATGTTTGTGTAGTGCATTCTCTGTGTTTATATAGAAACAATTAAGAGGATAACATGTGTGTGAGAGAGTTTTAGTGGCCGGTGTGTCTTTCTGTTACGTTCTCCAGAGTATGTAGAAACAAAACTGAGATATGAGGTGTGGGATTTTGTCTGCTCCTCAGTCTTTTCATTCATACAGAAAACTTTTTTTTGTTTTAAATCAGCATTCATTTATGCTTGCATGTTTGCAGTCACTTGTTTGACCTCTACAATGCTTTGGCAACAGTACTGCTTCTCATCAGGGCTGCAACTTACTATTTTCATTATCTGTCAATGGCATTCTTTATTAATGTAATAGTTGTTTTGTCTATGAATTGTGAGAAAACAGTGAAAAATGCCCCAGAAATGTCCTAAAGACTTCAAATTGCATAATTTGTACTTTGGATCAAAAACTAAAAGATATTAAATTAATAATTTGATAAAAGAGAGTAAAAGCAGCACATCTTCATGTGGAGAAGCTATAACCAAATAATGTTTGGCCCTTCATTGATGAATCAATTATGTAAATAATTGAAATAGTTTGTTGTTGATTTACCTTTACCATCTCTGATATTATGCTCCTTTCCTTCTTGCTGTATCTTGTGAGAAATACAACTCAATAATGAAAAGCAGATTTACGGACTGTGTATCAGCTCTCTGAGGCAGCAGTGGTGGTGTGTGTGTGTGTGTGTGTGTGTGTGTGTGTGTGTGGGGGGGGGGGGGGGGGGGGGGGGGCAGTCTTGGGAAACTCTCTGCTTTGTTTGCCATTTGACTCCACATCCTTTCCCTCAATTACACAAAAACTCTTGTATGTGTGCTTCCTCTTAAAGGGGCTCGAATCAGGTAGAAAAAGCAGAAGCTGTGTTCAGCTGTACTGTTCTTCTGCCTGAATTCTCAGTTCTGTAGGATCATCAAAAGTAAAAGTAACTGTGTATGTAGATGTGTGAAGGTCACATAATTGTTGAAGCATGTGGACAAATGGATAAAAGTATTCATTGATTTAGTTCCACAGCGCATAGGGAAATGACTCTGTTGTAAAGTGATAAATGATGCAACACAGGACAAATAGAGAGGAAATGTTCTCTATTATTACGCTCATTATATCTTTTTATATAAACCTGGATACAGGCCGATCTGAAAACAGAAAGAAAAACAAAAATGAGGGAAGGATGTGGAAGAGGATGGTGCAGTAGAAAGCCACAGGTACAGGACAGGATATGAACTTCAAAGTGCTCTGTACCCTCTCCTTGCTAGAGCCAGGCGGTTCTACATGAACTGTTTGGTGACGATTTGACCAGAGATTGTTGAGTTAAATACAGGTTTGACCGGACTAAAAGCTAGACTGCTAACAGTTGACTATCTACAGCGCATGCCAGACAGAAATACTAAGGCAAGACTTAACAAAACAAAGACTATGTAAAAAGCACGGTTTCCTTTTCATATTTGAACGTGTGACTTCCTGTGGGTTCATTTTGCATGAATGCAATTAAAGTATTTCAGAAGTTTTGAGCAGAGAGGGTGTGGGTCTGTTAAACCATGATAGTACTAGTGACTACGTGAGTGGGTAAAGTGTGAGTGTGTTCATCATGCAGACCTCTGCTTATCCTCTGTTTCTCCCCAGACAGAATTCCAGGAGTATCGATGATACTGATGCTCTCCAGGACGCGGTTAGGCATCTGGGCACACATGAACCTGCAAAGAAGAAGAATGAGAAAGGGGACAGTGCAGGTAACAGAGGGTGGGGGGAGTAAAAGAGTAGAAATAGAGAGAGAGTATGAGGCATAGGGGAAGAGAGGGAGGGTGGAAGAAATGCAAAAAAACAGTTGGGTGAGAGTGTTTATACATAAGCTTGGCATTAAACAGACATTATTCTGGAGCTTTTCAGTAACAACCTTCTTGCTCTCTAGCACTATTGTTAGTGCAATACTCTTGTCGGAAAGTCACACAGCTAGAACACAAAGTCTCAGTGGGTGAAAAGGAAAGGTTTGGGTTCAGGGTGCTACCACCGGTCCATTTTAAGAAGCCCTTCAAGTTGTCCACATGTAGGCCTATAATAGATAAACCAGACTTTTTACACACAGCAAATTAGATGCCTGGTGTTTAATTTATCCTCGACACTAGGGCTGCAACCAACAGTAATTATAATTATTGATTTATCGCCCTACATATTTCTATATTTATAATGAAACATTTGGTCTGTAAAATGTAAAAGAATCTAAGATATTCAGTTTGTAACATAAGACAAAGTAAAGCAGCAAATTCTTACATTTGTAGGAGGTAACCATTGATGTAGGAATGTTAGGGAAACACTGGTACAATACATTAAAAGGTTATGGAAGTCATTTCCAATGCAACATACTGTAATTCACTCCACAATGGTCTCCTGTAAGCTGGGACACTGGGGTTTAAACTTTAAAGGGGAGTGTTGTTCTCCAACAATAATCAAGCAAAGGGACGGACACTCACATAAACAAAGACAGATATACACACTATAAAGTATGAGAGGATGAGTGGTTTTGCATAAACCCATGGTGTCCCACTCAGGACAAAGAAAGTGATTGTTAAGACACGAAACAGTACTACTTCTCGCTCTGCTGGCCTTTTACTCAATCTGAACTGATACTCCCAACATGAGCTCACAGGCACCGGGTCATAAGACCGGGAGAACCATGCTTTTACATTCCTGCTGCAACCACACTGAGGGCAGACACACACACCACAAACCCTAACAGCGATCCCACACCACACGTAGAGAGGAAAAAGGAAAATCCAAGGACAATGAACAAGTCAAAGAAATATAAGAGAGATCCTATGCAAGCTATTATATTACAATAACAGTGACTGCCAAAGATAACAAACATGCAGGTTTTTCCATTGCCTCCCATAGCTGATGGCGTATGATACACAGTTGGAATTTTGGCCGAGGTTTTCCATTTAACTATCTATCCCGACATTTTCCAGACAGAGCTAGTAGGAAAAAATGCACTATGAATTCAAACAGGAATTCTCAGACACAGGGGACCCCATCAGGCACGGGGGCCCAGAGGGCCTTGAACTAGCTGGGCTCCTTCGCTGTTCAATTATGTATTGCGAAAGTGAGAAGCCCATCTTCTCTGTGAGGCTGTGACCCTGGCATGAAGGCCTCTCATGTGATTGGGGGTCTGGCACCAGCTTATGAAAGAGGGTCTTCCTCTCTTGCCCTCACATTGGAAACTCAACTTCCCGAGGAAACAGGGCGGCTGCCGCTAGCACTTGGGATGTGGTCAGGGAGTTTACAATTGTTAAATTTGTCAATTTTTACTTCCTCTAAAATCTTGGGTGTGAATACATTATTTATAGATCATATCTAGACGGGCAGAGCATCTCAACGCTGATTGGGCGTCGGGCGAAAATGCACCTCATTTGATACAAAATTTGCGTCATTCGCATCCGTGCATGGGATTTACTTGCGCAAAAAAATTGCTGCGCTTTTGGTGTGAACGCAGCATAAACTGTGCATGTGTCAACCCCTAGCTGAGTAATGTGCAGAGTCAGTGTCCTGGAATAAAAGGCCCTGTGCAGGACAGGACGGACCTGGACAGTGTCGGCTAGTGCGGAACTTACACTTTGCTGACTCGGTATGACTGACTAATGGCTTACAGAGAGAACAAACACACTGAGGCCCTCTGACTGCGGTGGTATGTTGACTAAACAGAACCTAAAGCTGAAAAATATGCAAGTTTATCTGAAATTAATTTTACAGAAAGTTAGGATTTAGTACAAATCGGTGCACATGCAACGGGGAACACTGTGAAACCAGGCAGTTCAAGATAGAAATAATGGAAAAGCAGTAAAACATTGGCGAGCAAGTAGAGCACTCAAGCCACTAGCTTTTTGGTTCGCCAAATCCAAGAACAAAATGTAGGTGTGTGGATCACATGACTGATTTCTGTTTACTCTCTTCATAAATAACTGATTATATTGAGGGGTAAGTCCTACCTAAGGATGGTAGTTAAAGGCTAATCTGCAGGTTGAATGACTATGGTTAAAAGAGCTACACTGGGAACCGCCATCCCGCTGAGCAAGGCCTTGAGTGCTCCTGATACAGCGTTTTCTCCTCCACCTCAAATCGCTCAATTACCACAATCTGATCCAAGATATCTACCGTTATATCTATCTACTTCTATGAATAAAACACTCAATCAACAAACAGCTGAAGACCAATCCAAATACTGTTGGTCTCCTCAAAAGGAAAGTGGAAAACTGTCCGTCTGAGTGCAATGCAGCCAAGTTCCAAATGTTTGACTGGATCTGGTTCGTGGCAGACTTTTTTTCCCCCCAACTGTCAGCTCTGGGCTAGGTGCCATTACAACTGATTCATTATGCATTAGGCCTACACTTTCACAGAGCTTTCACAAGCAGGTCATGCCCCGGTTGTTGTCATACAAACATTATTTTAGATCATGGGAGCTTTCCCCAAACCAATGAAGGCCACTCAAGCCTGAATTCAAAGAGAGCCACAATTCCCGTGATATCGCAGGCATGCATCCAACAATTTGAATAATGATGCTACAATGGTCAAGAGCCTTCGTTTATACACAATCTTATCAAGTTTCCTCTCAAGTCTGTAATTAACTCCAAAGGGGTGAAGCGTGGCCCGTGAGGTTTAACACTCACCCATTCTTTTGAAATACTATCTGAAATGCAGTACTTTGCAGAAATGTGCACTGATGCACGATAAAGCAAACACTCCACACAATTGAGGGAAGTGATCTCCAACCTCTTCCATTAATATAGTAATGTGTATCTGAATGAGTGAATATTGCCTTGAAGTCTACATGTGGTCAGAAGACTAGAAAGTTAATTTACCAGCTCAATAGTTAATAGGACATGGGCCTAAATGGGAAAGTGTCAAATTGAGAGTGTGTTAGTCATGTGTGTATTATTTGTCCATTGGTTTGTCTGGCTGTGCAGGTTGACACCACCATGCTAGTCACTGAGAAGAGAGGGGATATACCCACATCCTCAACGGAAGTGACACCATCAACCATTGTATGTCAGCCATCTGATGTCATCACACAAACCCCCCACCCCCCCACACAACAGATTGGATTAAGATGTTTTCACCAAACATTGTAACACTGGCTCTGACTCATAGTACACGGCCTGTGCAGTCTCACCTTGCACTCTGGGTTCTCTCTATACTAATAAGTTTGTTTCACTTTTATTTTGCTTTTTTGTATCATTTCCAAATGTCTGCGATTTCATCTTGTACTCATTAGTGAAAGCCCCACCTGTGCAATACGTCATGCGAGTCATCTGAGTTTTCCATGAGGACATATTTACATCAGACTTACTAGGCCAACGTGACTCATAACACTTTGGGAAGTGCTCTGGAGGTTTCCTCACAACCTCTGGATCATCCGCCATGTGGATCAAACTCCAATGAGCTGAATGTCTGAGTGAAACACCTGCTGAATGACTAAAACAACAGTGCCAGAAGATAGACAGTCGCACCAAACACCTTTAAACCTTTGTGATAAGATGTCATCGACACATTGTTTTTGAATTAGGGAGTTGACTTGTCGGCTGCTATTGATGAAGTAACACGTATATGAGGTTTGAAACGTATAGCACCTACATCTGAGGGCAGGACAAGGTCATCTCATTGCCTAGCAACACTTACAACTATTTCTCTGTTCAAGGGGGCAGGCTAAGGCATTGGGAGAAAAAGATCCCTCACCAGCTCTACCAGCTGCTTTCAGTAAGGAGTGCCTGAGGAAGGGCAAGGTGCAATGTCAACTGGCAGGATTTGATCCAAAGTGAAAGGACTTCCTAGAGGTGTTGGAAAGCACCTTCCTGTCATGTGCTTTGCCCTACACAGAGTGGCACTTCCACATAGCTATTGACACAAAACTCCCACATGTTAGATAATAATGAAAAAGGTGAATCTCTCACACAGTCTGCTGGGAACATTGTGAAACAGGACACTAAGCATTTAGGCCCATGTGTGGAGGTACATGTAAGGACACGTAAGGAGGGCATTTAAACCACGGTGAAGAGCTGTTTTGACATGGCTCTTAACACACAGCTGTATTGACATGACATATTCATTTCAATCCTTCATTAATAAATAACTGTTGGGCTCTAACTCTATAATCCAAGTGTATTACATACTTCACATTGCTCAGTATAAGCTCTTCAATGTGGTCCGGCTTTAACGTTACCTGTTCAGAAAAGCGTTGCCGAAGGCGTTGAGTTTGCGGAAGGGCTTCTTGGGGTCGACCACCAGCGCGTTACCCGGTATCACCCCGTCCTGTTCGCCGTGCATCACCGCGATGAACGAGTCCGTTGTCGGCTCGGGGCCAATCCGCATACCGGGGAAGTCCTGCTCCATGAGGTGTCGAATGAAGGTGGTCTTGCCCGTGGAGTACTGACCCACCAGCAGCACCATAGGTTTGTTGTCGAAGTCGGCATCCTCGAGCGCAGGGGAGTGGAAGTCGTGGAACCGATACGCGTCCTCCAGAGGGAACAGCTTGGTCCGGTAGAGCCGTCGCAGCCCCTCCGACACGTTCTGAAACAGCTCCGGGTCCTTCTTCAAGTTCTTTCTGAACATGATGACTGATTTCTGCCCTTCGTTGAAACAGCCGTGTCCGTCTTCCGTTGGATAATTATCTGGTTAGGTGTTGGGGGAGCCCTCTCTCTCTCTCTCTCTCTCTCTCTCTCTCTCTCTCTCTCTCTCTCTCTCTCTCTCTCTCTCTCTCTCTCTCTCTCTCTCTCTCTCTCTCTCTCTCTCTCTCTCTCTCTCTCTCTCTCCCTCTCTCCCTCTCTCCCTCTCTCTCTCCCTCTCTGTCCCTCTCTCTCTCCGCTCAAAAGAGTAGCTGCCTGTTGGAATGAAGCGACAGCTGGGCGAGGTCTTGGAAGTTTTTTCCCCACCCTCCTCTTTGCTAGCTAGCCAGTCATTCAGGGAGCACCCTATTTCAGTTGACGTCGACTCACGTAAGACAGGCAACTACACTCTACCATAAATGTGTAGCTATAGGAAGCCAGGTGTCGTCTAATACAACAGAACTGTGACCGTACAACCTTGATAACTCCGCTTAGCAGTTGGCTAACTGGCTTAGCAACCGGCTGTCAGTCAGTGAACCCCTCTGAAGAAAGCTGGTACGCAGATACCGGAAGTACACGTGTTTCACAATAAAAGCGTCAACGATGCCCGCAAGTCCAGTGACCATTATAGGTTTGTGCTCACGATCTTCACAATTGATCAGTTGTGTCTTTATTTGCAATATTACTCTCATTCAAAAGGTCACAATGATACAGTTTGGGAGTTGTTGCCTTCAGCTGCAGACAGGTTTATACTTTTGTTTTGTGGTTATCAACACAATCGACCACATGAATTTACCCTTCTATAGTAGGAAAGGTAATTATATATAAATGTATAATTGTGTCCCAAACATGCTCTCACAAATACTTTTTTCCACTCTGATATTTAAAAAAATATTTTATATTATAAAAACAACATGTTATTAATAACAATAATAATAGTTATTATTATTATCATTGTTGTTGTTGTTGTTATTATTAAAATAAGAATATATATTTAAATAGCACAACCATGCATAAAATGCTGCACAAATTCTTAATATTAAATATGGTGCCATTGTTTCAGTATGACAGCATTTCATATGTTAAGTTTGTATCTGATATGCTGTCTTGACCTATAGCCTTTGGACACTCAAATAAAAGCATTCATTCATCCATATCAGTAAAACCTCCAGTAGCTTTTTTTTATTTTTTTACTTTGAACAAGTAATGTTGGTTTCATATTTGTATCCAGTCAAATGGTTATATCTAATTGCACTCATATGTAGTCACAATGATATCTACATGTATTTTATGTTCTGTTTCTCAGACTGTGTAATGTGTATTTTCTAATATTTTTTAGTTGTATGCTCCTTTTTTAATTTAATGTCCGAAAACTATTATTAGTCAGACTTTGATCTGTTCCTTTGTGTTGCAGGTGTGAATGGAATATAGCTCTGTAATGTCCATTATTGTTAGAAAAGCAGTAATTCATTCACATCTCAACCAAACAATCCTCTCATCATATCACTCTTAACACTGAAACTGAAAAGATAGTTATATTCCAGTATCCTATGCTATTATGTAAATAATACAGACTTATATGTTTAAATTGTCAGATTTACATGTGATATGTTTGGACATTAAGAGATACAATATATCTTGCTTCTGTATGTAATGTTATAAACGTCTAAGCTTCTTGCATTAGACATTACAACAAAAAATATATATATTATAACATTGAAACTGAATAATGTGATTGGTTGAAAATGAGGGCGACATCTGATTGGCTACAGATAGGTCTGTTTTTAAAAAATGCATTTGCGAATCTAGCCACCGCAGGGGAGTCTCATAAATCCACACACACACATGTGAAGCAATCCACAAACAAATGCAGTGCGATTGACAAATAAATAAACACAGACACATCGTTCTGCGTGCATTTGTGAGTCTAATTTATTTGTAAATCCTTCTGTGTGCATTTGTAAATCAAACATATTTGTAAATTGTTCTGTGTGCATTTGTAAATATTTGTGTTTGCATTTGTAAGTCTCTTTGTGTGCATTTGCAATTATTGAGACTGATCTGACCCCATAATACACACACACACACACACACACACACACACAATATACAGTATATAAAGATAAAGTGAGGTGTCAATGTCATCTATATGTTTTCTCTGTACAAACAGAACAATACAGAAACAGAAAGACAGTCATACAGAATTTAAAGGATCAGTTTAATTTTATTGGCAGAAGCAACCAGCACAGAAATAAGCATACAAATGGCACATATTGTTAAAACAGCAAAAAGAAAGTATTACTGTACACAAACAATATACTTTTTTAATTCAACTGTGTGAACTGCATGTTACAGAGATTCTCGATGACGAGAGGTGTCCCACCACAGATAACAGCAGCTCCACTGGAAGCCAGAGTTGTTCCATATGGAGATGCTGTTACAGCTGGTGAGACCCACAGAAACAGCACAGCTGGCAGCGCGTGCAGGCCATGAGAATGTGGTGGTGGAAATAGACGGAGGTTACACCAAGTGTTTGAAAATACAGTATATGAAGTGTGATTGTAAAAAACTTGTCCATGCTCCTCTGCCCTTGATGTGTGTGTGTGTGTGTGTGTGTGTGTGTGTGTCTGTCTGTCTGTCTGTGTTATATGAGTGTGAATTGTTCAAGTTCAGAATCAAAGGAGTATTGTACAAGATGCCAAATATGTTTCAAATGTAAGATGTTCCCAATCCTACACATTTGAACTGCTAGCCGCCAGTGTGGTAAAAGTTTCACATATGTGAAATCATTCTGCCCTCTTCTGGTTGGGCCTCATTCAATCAAATCATTTTACTGCATTTCTATCTGAGCCCTCATGTGATAATACCACCCACACCTAATAAAAGGTTAATAAAATATCATCAACCATAGTCTTACATCTCCTGATCTTGGTTTTTACTGCTTCTAAGAAACATGTTACTCTTATGACACCAATAAAATGTGCGTCATTCACTCAATAAAAGTGTGATTAGAGTCCGACGGGAGACTTTAGACCATTAAAATTAATCTTTTACACACAGGCATTGATATGGCTTTGAACTCAAGTAGTAAACATGAGTGTGTATCATTTCCTTTTGTACACCACATCTCCTATAGTTTACCAGAGTCTGTCTTAACTTATCCCGACTGAGCATTGACCCTTAACCCTCTCCTTCAGTGAAAAACAGGGCCATAAAGCAATTTAAAGAGTAGACGGAAGAGACTTTCATCCCTGTTGTCTCTTTCAACTTGGTCCACTCAGCTAGTGTATATATTCTATTCAATTCAATTCAGTTTCTTTTATATAGCCCAATATCACAAATTACAAATTTGCCTCAGAGGGCTTTACAATCTGTACACATACGACATCCCTGTCCCAGGACCTTACATTGAATCAGGAAAAACTCCCCAAAAATAACCTTTCACAGGTATATATATTTGACTAGATAATTCCACAGTGAACGTTTTAATTGTGCATTCAGAAAATCTGGGTTGTGAATCTCAGCACTCAAATGAACAAAGTCTGGATGGAGAGTTTGATCTGGTCAGAATTGGGAGAGGAAATCAAGTTTTAGAACATTTCAAACAAGGCGTATGTGATGCAGGGTTGACTCAGCACTAAAAACCCGTTTGAAAAGAGTCAGGTTAACTAATCTACAGAGATACCTTTCTATCCTGAACACATTCAAGGTTTCCGTTGTAAACAGTTGTTATGGTTAATGTACAGTTATAACAAATAGACCCACTCTGTTACAGAAATGAAATTTGAAACGTTCTAACGAATTTAAGAACGATTGCATGTGTGTTGGCTGGCAAACCATAATTCCATCAGGAATCATTTGGAGTTTAATTCAGTTTTCACTCATTTTATGAATTTCCTCAACAACGATTTTGGATCTGTCTATAGCCATTTCACCAAATGAGACGGCGAGACTGTTCGCTGGATGATCTGTGATTGACATTTTACTGATCAAGTAAAATGAATGCACTTCCAGTGACAGGTTTCTCAAGTTGCTTGCCGAGTTGATGCACAGTTGATATCTAATCAATACAAAATGACGTGATAGTTTGGTGTAAATGCAAACTAGAACTGTCTTCGTCCCATCCAGTGATTAATATACAATGAACAAAACAGACTCTTTGATTACTAATCTTCAGTTATATAGCCACATTTAAAAATACATAAAAGGTTCATACTCACCAAGTCATAACTGCAATTGAGGCTTTAATTCAGTCATTAATTCAGTCATTAATTCTGAGATAAAAGTCAGAAAATTGGATACAAAAAGTGTGAGGAAAAGCAAACAAATAAATGGAGAGAAAACAGTTAGTGGGTGAGGATGAGAAAAGACGGATAGAAGCAAGCAGGCTGCGGCAGAAGTCCGTCTCTAAGTAATGGCAGACTCGTCAATCAGGGCTGCTTAAGACTGTGTGGGGGAGAGAACAAATTAATCATTACACTCACTGTAAATATGTAACAGACTCAACCTTCCCATATAAGTCAGCAAATTGCATTCTGTTTGAACACCCACAGACAAGAAGACGGGGCAAAAGCATACAAGATGGAGAGCAGCCAATAAGAGACACCATCAGGCCCTTAAGCACTTCAAATGTGCCTCCTCACCCTAAGGCCTCTTCATTCCCTGTTTGCTTCCGGCCTCTTCGCACACATTATCCGAAAACTACATAGATATCTTGTGTACCTCATGTGTAGCAGACGCAAGTATCATGAATTAATTGATTAAATAAATGATGGAAGAGACAGCTGATGCACCCAAGAAGCATACATCAAAGTTTCAGAGTTTCTTTCTCCATGTAGAGTAAACAAAGAACATATTGAGCTTGTTTTACATTGTTGACATAGTTTAGACGAAAGTTTCCTCAGAAATCTATAACACATTATTGTTTGGTGTCAGAAAGATTATCATGCGTATACATTATAAGCACATGTCTGAAATAGCCCCAGAAGCATTACACATGCTTTCGCTTTTCTCGTGCGGTTCAGTTTGATCTATGTAGGCTCCCGTACTGTTGAAGCGCTGTTGGCTGATGTGTGAGTAGCTGACTAACGTTGTCTTCATGAATATATTAGCTGATATTGCCTCTGTTGAAAATACAATTACACGTATATGTGCCTTTACGTGTTACTTACAAACAAACATTAATGGCTGAAGTGACGGAGAGCTTGTGAGAGTTCCTGGTTGTTTTTAATCGAGCTATCCAGCGAGGCTTCTCGGCTCGCTCTCGCGATTTGAACGTTAGCCACATTAATGCTAATTGTAGCACTCAGCAAAACGGCACATTATCGGTCGATTCATTCATTTCCATTTGGACACATTGTTACACTGCTGCGGTTTTCTGCTAGTAAAGAGTACGTTACAGGACAAATTAAACTTGACTAGCTCGCTAAAGACTTTCCTTTAGCTCAGTGCTGTGTGAAGGAGCTAACGTTACATTAACGTCACCATTGTATTCCGAATATGACACAGTGAACACATGAACTTTTCTTGACGTCACAGTACTTGTTTAACATTACTCTGGTTATCATGGCGTATTATTCCTATCTATTATATAACTATTGGTTTGTGTACAATGTGTTTCAGGTCAAGATGGCAGAGCTAACAACACTAGAGAGCCTGCTGGAGATGGGCTTTGAAAGAAACAGAGCGTGAGCGACACCAAATATCAAAATACATCCTGGTTCATGTAGTTCCTAAACAACTTTCAAAGAAGTGAAAGTAAAACTGTGTAACAGTAGATTGAACCTGTCTGTCTTTTATCTCGTGCCTTTCAGGGAAAAGGCAGTGGCCAACACAGGAAACCAGGGAATAGAACAAGCCATGGACTGGTGAGACACACACACAGGCACGCATGTTGAAATGACTGGATGGACATGGTCCTCTGTCATCACTGAAAGTCACACAATAGGTCTCTCTTCTAAAACCTAGCCGTGCTACTGATTCCCCATTATATTTTGAAATTTTCGTCATGAACAAAGTAAGCATCCCTCATCTTTCCTGTGTGATGTGCTGTCCTCAGGCTGATGGAACATGAGAACGACCCAGACATTGATGAGCCCTTTGTGCCGCCTGTGGGGAATGTCCTGGGAGGAGAAGCAGACAGCCAGTCCACCACAGAACAGCCGTCACTAGCCGACACCGCTGAAGGTCGGGGCAATGGAAGCACGCTAGACGCCACCATAAAAGTCATCTAGGGATGTCCAATATGACAATATTGTTTTATTCAAACAATTAGACAAAACATACATATAAGCTGTTTATAGGGATAGGATATATTAATGTTCTAATATATATATATATATATATATATATATACACACACACACACACACACACACACACACAACAAGATACATATTGATATTCTGATATAATGTGACAGGATTTTATTCATATGGCTTATAGTCACCATTTATAAACAAGGTATAAACTCCAAATTAGCGTTAGTAAATTAAGTGGGTGTCACTGTTAATTTACACTGAACATGATGTGATTTTCTTCAGTTTTTACTTTCTCTTCCTAGGGACTTCACCTCCACCAAGGAGATTTAATTGGTCCGTTCACTTAGTGTTTTGTGATTTGATGTTTTCTTTATCCTCACTGAGGATTGTGGTGTTAGGTGTGTAGGTTAGGTTCACCTTTTATGTTAGCAAGCATTTTTGTTATGAATTTTTGTTCACATTAAGGTATTTCAACATACATATCTCTTTCTTATGTATTTTGGCTTCAGGGACAGCAGGTGGAGAAGGCAGCTGCGATGATGATGACGCAAGTGCAAGGATGCCAATGTCGGAGGAGGAGAAACTTGACCAAGTTAGAAGGTCAGAGTTCACATTATTGATACAATCCCTCCAGTACTGTATGTCTAACTCACAGGGTCTTATCCTTACATAACAAGGTTACTTAACTATATATATATATATATATATATATATATATATATATATATATATATATATATATATATATATATATATATATATATATATATATATATACACATACATACATGCATACATTGGGTCTTATCCTTACATAACAAGGTTACTTAACTACACATATATATATATATATATATATATATATACATACATACATACATACATACATACATACATACATACATACATACATACATACATACATACATACATACATACATACATACATACATACATACATACATACATACATACATACATACATACATACATACATACATACATACATACATACATACATTCAGTCAGTGGCGGCTGGTGGAATTTGTTTTGGTAGGGCCATCCAATCAATTTCAGAAAACATTCCAGTATGAATAAATGCAAAAAGGTATCATAGGAAATATCTGTGTCTGTCTTTTGTTCAGGCTAGAGGAGCTGATGCGGGTGAAGCAGGCGGAGAGGCGAGAGCGAGAGCGGGCAGAAGAGTTGGAGCGGGAGAAGCAGCGGAGGAGACAGGGCCAAGAGCTGCAGCATATTCGCCAAAAGCTGCAGGATGATGATATGAAAAAGCTTACTGATCAGCGCATGAAAGAGAAGATGGAGGACAAAATGGCAAGGTACGGTATAATTATTATAAATTTTCCCTGGGTAGTAATAACTTTTCATGGACCATATTATCAATAATGCAGTACCTAAACATCCAAAGATGTTTCCACTTAAAGATGTTTCCACACTGCATATTTAAAAAATATTTACTTGACTTCCCTCTGAAGATAAGCAAAGGAAAGTTAATTACTAAATGCAGCTAATGCAAGCTAAGACCAAGAATGAGTGACAAATTCGCATTTACTTGAACAGACATGTTACCTTTTTTAAGTCAGTAAACTTTACAACTGTCAAAGTAAGAAAACTATTCATACTTCATTCTTGTGTTGCTTGTCTTTTTTCCTGCCAGGCAAAGGGTTAAAGACAAGATTGCACGAGACAGAGAGGAGAGAGCACAAAAGGTAACCCAGTCAATGTTCATCTAGTCATTTGTCCTATTTCAGTTCTCCTTTTTTCCTGTCACTTCCTATGTACCGGTATTCCTTTTTACCACGCCTATTGGAACCAATAACAAATTATTATAATTTTATAATTTTTCCTTGTTTAGTTTGGAGGCGGTGTACCCCCGAGCACCGCAGCATCGTCTCAACCTGCCCAGCCCAGCCCCTCGTCACCCACCAGTCACGGCCCTCCACCCACTAAGAAGGAGTATGATGAGTCCAGGATACAGGTACAGCCTTCAGTCACAGTAGTATGATGAATGCACACTTCTCTTTACACCACTGAAGAGCGCACACAAACAAATGAATCTCACTGGAAAAGTGATCCATTTAAACACAAAACAGATAATCAGGAATCATAACTAGTTTGGATTTAATTTTAAAATATCTGTTTCTTATTTTAATGTTACACATTTCTTTGGCATGAAATGGTCAAATGGAAAGATGGAAGAAGAATCAAACCTCCCTTATCCACTGCCCACCTTTTCTCTCTTTCGCCTTCTGTTCCCTTGCTCTTCGGTAAAGGTACGTCTGCTGGACGGCTCGACCATCACCGCAGTCTTCAAGGCCCAGGAGCCGCTGGCTGCAGTGCGCGTCTATGTGCAGGTGAACGGAAATACACCTGAGGGTCAAGACTTCACGCTGCTGTCGCCCTACCCCCGTCACGTCTACACCGAACTGGACATGGAGAAGCCCCTCAAAGAACTGGGTGAGTGCTGGAACTACATTTGAATATAGAGCACACTCCCTGTCGTATACATTATTTAACTTAATTATCAGGGTTTGTGGTTTAGCTTCTGTGTGGACCTAAAACCTTATTTTGTGACTTTCCTTTCCGCTTTTAGGTTTGGTGCCTTCAGCTGTGCTGGTTGTTGCCAAAAAGTAAGATCAGGAGAATCTGCTCCGTGAGCCTACCTCGCCACTTCCACTGCATCAACACCAGATACACCAGAAACAGATGGAACCGGGTACAGAGCCACCACCTCTTTAGTATCACTCAACAAGTCAGCTAACTGAACTACAGCAGAGATGTAGCTCAAGGCTGCGTTAAGATTGTTTCTATCTACTCTTAAGAAGTTTACAGAGATAAACCGTTTAGGTAACTCACTGAATGATACAGATTTTTTTTTTGTGCAATGAGATGGACAGTGACTTTTACTTACTCAAAAACAAAGTGAAGATAGCTGGCTTCTGATGGATACTGCTTCATGTTCTCAACAACACATTTATAAAAGTGATTCAAAACCGAATTGTTTAATTTTAACCTGATCTTTACAAAGCAAAGTACCACACAAGATCTACTTGTTGAAAAGGCCTTAAATTTAAGCCGCACGATTTTCCTGATTTTGTGACTACTTAGTTTTTTTTTTTGTAAGTTAAAATATATTGATGACAGTTATGTCTGCATAATCTCCAAGAATATACTTAAAATAAAGCTGACTCGGAAAATCAAGATGGTGGACTGAATTTTGTAACAATCATTCATTTGTAACCTTCTGTAAGCCTGTCCGTCAAAGAATACCATAAAAAGACCAAAACCAACAAATTGAATTGATTCTGTACTCTGATATTATACATCTATTCAATCGTCCACACTTGCATTTTCCTTCATTGCGATGAACACAATGCTGTAAATACTCACTAGAGCACCACATCTATGGCTTAAAGTCCCCAAATTAACTATTTACTCCCATGAGTAAAAAAAAAAAATAGAAATCCCAGCTGTTATAGGAAATTATTTTCATAACAAAATTAAATTAAGCTGTACATTTCAACCCATTAGTTTTATTGTTTTCCGTAAGAACAAGTGGGCTAAAGAGACAAGCACATTGGGTTTTGTAGTCTTTTCATGTGATTTGTTAAGAAAACTAGAGCATCAGCATCTTTAAGTTTGTACAGATGTCATCGCCTCATACTTCAGATAATGAACAAGTGCACATAGAACAAGGTGCTGTTTTGCAGCGAACATATTAAACTGAATTCTCAGACTTCTTGCAACAGTATGTGACCTGGTTAGCTTCAGGCTTTGTATTGCACCATGCAAAGCTGGAATAGGCCAACACGCTTCGGACAGCCCCCTGGATTTTAAAACATCTAGAGGACTAAAACGGCATGACCTAAAAAATAAGATGCAAGATGTAAATTGGTGTAAATGAATGATGGCTGCTTCAGTTTAAAAGGTCCTGGCACGGCTTACGGGGACACTTGAATAGAACAGAGCTGTCCGGTAGTAACACATGAGTTTTACCTATGACAAGTGAAGATGTCTGTTATAAATGCTTATTGACATTCGGCAAACCGGTTTATACACACATTTCTTCATAAGCACCCAACGTCAGTGTCAGTGGACTGTTGCCAATGATCCTGCTTTTGGCTGACGACACCATATACGATTCAAGAGCTTTAATATAAAAAAGGGAAACGTAGAGCCTGTTCCTTCCTTTGCTTTCAGGCTATTGAGATGAAGATTACAGCCTCTGAAAACCTGCATCACAAATTGATTTTGTGAAAATGAGATTCTCCTCAAATTCCCACTGACATGACACAAGCCAATGCACTTAGAATACTCTTTCCCAACATTTCTAGAAATACTGTAGATACGTGAAGCAAGAGTTGACATTTTATGCAAGTACAAGTAAACGGACACATGACACAAACTGTTCTGTTGTGACACTATAAAACACCTTTATATACATTAGAAAAAACAACAAATATCCTACTCTGGAATGGTACAAAATGTCAATCATACATCACCTGTGAAGTTGGATAAACTGGATGAGTTTAAAACAGGAGCGAAGAGCTTGCAAACAAATACAAAAATAGTTCTGATTAAAATGGAGAGACACTGATGCACAGAATAGGAGTGGGCTCCTTTCATCGTCTTTCCACTTGTCACTCAAGACTCAACACTGAAATGACACAACATGCTAAAAGAGCTCAAATCCGGACCCTTATTTAATCACATCCAGGACAGTGAGGTAACTCAGAGGAAGGACGGGGAGGAGAGGATGCTGGGATATTATTTTAGCAGGTGGTTCAGTTTGTCCAGCTGATAGTCATCCTGGGTGAAAACCATTTACTGTGGCTTTTTGGTGTCACAGTCACTTAGCTGGGAGGATAGTAGCCTTGGTTGTAGTTCCAGGTGTTTTGGTAACCGTAGCTGCCGTAGCTGCCGTACTGCGGTTGCTGGAAAACAAATCACAAATCACAAATAAACAAGTATTGCCTAATTGTAGTAGTAAAATATCACACTGTCCAGAAAAAGTGGAGCACGGATTGGGCAAGTTTGTTCTTTATGCAAAAAAAGTGTACAAATGTACTTAGGGAATTGTATTTCGGGTCTGGCAAGTGAAAAAAAACATTTTTAAAAGAAAAAGGTTCTTTAGGTCAGTCGAGTCATATTTGTTCATTTACAGATTTCCGTGAATATATTTTCATCCACACAACATTATAAACTCAATCTCACCTGGTACCAGCTGCCGTATCCCCCATAGCTGGCCTGTGAGCTGGTGTCTGCGCCGATCACGGGAGGAGGGGGTGTCGTGATGGGGACATGCGGCATGGTAGGTTGGACTTCAGCAGACACGGCAACAGCTGAGCCGTCGTCACTTTTGCTCAGCTTCTCCGAGTCGTCATCACTAAAAGAATTGGAAAAAAACTATTTAATTTGGCCTGTTTTGAGAAGATTGATTCTAGGACTCAATAGTAAACAAAGTATTGTGAAGAAAGAGGAAGAAACAAAAAAAATAAAAGCATACATCATGTTCAATCGTCAATATTGAAGTTACAAGGCTAACTTTATTGTTATACATTAAAATCTGATGGAACTTTGTGGATTAAGATTACGACTGAAACCCGTCCAACATGAACAAACAAAATACTATTTATGACACTCGCACATTGTGATATTTTATGTTAAACATGAACAGCTGTAACAGAGAGAAATGTTTTTAATTTGATTGAATTTACCCGTTCTCAGCTCCTCTCTTAGTTCCACCGAGCTCCTTCAGCAGCTTCTGGTGCTCCTCATAGACAGACAGCACACTGCAGGGGACACAGAGGCAATGAAGAACTACATTCAGGACCAAGGCCACGAATGGTTTGTTCATCAGGGTTTACAGAACCACACTTGTGGCAAACTCTGACCTCTGGATAGAGTTGCTGTAGTCCTCCGCAAACTGCAGACGTCTCTGGGAAAAGAGGATCTTGGTGTGTGGGGCGAGGGGAGCTGCCAGGGCTCGCGTCACACACTCTTGCACCGCCTCCGCTGAGGGGTCCCCCGACACCTCCAGCTCCAACAGGTTCAGGTGCAGCTTATCGTTATCCTGAGGGGGGTCACAGAGACTTATCAGAAGATGTTTAGAGATGTTAAATAAATGTTAAAGAACTTGCTCTGCATTTTAAGCCACCAATAAGCAAAGCTTGCTGCAAGCTCAACGTTTCCAGTGTTCAACAATGACATTCTTTAACTTTTGGGATGAGAGAAGATTGACCAAAAGCCTGTGTTATTGGTTGAAATATGTGTGGGTGCCAATTTTCTCACCGGACTTATCTCCAGCGCCTCCTGTAAAACTCTGCGGGCTCTGCTGGGGTTCCTGCCCACCTTCAGCAGCAAACGAGCCAGCTTGATGGAATAAAAAGCGTGTAACGTGGGCTTTTCTTTGGATTCATTCACCGCCTCATGCAGCAAGGCCTCCGATTGGTCCAGCTGGCCCGCTCGCCTCTCTAAAGCTGACCTGCGAAGACGGACCACCGCCAACCCTGGTAGAGTTTTCTCCAGAGCCTCCAGCACTCGTCGGGCCTCGGTTAAGTCACCTGATGGAAACGATGAGGGAGATTTCATGAGTGGTGATAAAAAGGTTTATTTTTATTTTATTTATAAAATCAGTGTTAAACGTCTAATGAGGAAGGGATCGCATTGAAAATGTTTGCTTGACATTGAGAATACACATAGTGTTGGTGAGTAACACCGAAACCTTCATGGGGCACCTTAAATGCGTACGGGGCCCAAATTAAAAGACCTTTATAATGGTATATATTCAGTTTATGACAAAGAAGTGAAAACCTAAAATCAAGCAAAATAATTAGTTTGGCCGTTTGACTGTATTCGTCACCGTCACAAAGTTTTACCTTGACTGACAGTCACAAAATATTTTATTGGTTACATCACAGAGTATCTTTAAATGAATAGACCTGCATACTGAAAAAGTTAAGACCGACTTAAGGCATTTTACATTTGAAAGAAAACAGAATAAAGCTGCGTTTGTACAGTGTGTTCATGTTTCGTCGTACCGTGCCTCTCCTCGAACGTGGCCCACTGCATGTGGATGTTGGGTTTGTACGCCAGGTGAATCTCACAGGCTCGTTTGAAAATGGCCCGTGCCTCGTTCATATTCTGTGACTCCAGGTACTGATTGTACTGAATGACACATACGAGAAGGTGTTACATAGAGATCTCTCACATATACATACATTTTTACACACACACCACCACCTCCACCACCTCCTCCTCCTCCTCCTCCTCCTCCTCCTCCTCCTCACCCTTATCCAGAACTCCTCATACAGAGCGCAGGCGATCAGACAACGTTCGAAGAGTATGCGAACCCTGCTGTCGTCATGGGCAACCGCAGCGACCTCTGATTCCTCCTGAGGCTGGGCTGTAACCTCCGGCTCCTCTGTCACTGCCTGCTCTGGATCTAAAAGGAGAAAATGGCATAAAAAGTGAGAACGCTTTCAGATGTTACCACAGATTTGTAGACCCTCAGACAGGTGACAGCTGACCTTGTTGGGGGTCTTGGGGGTCTTTGGTGTCCTTGTTCAGCTGAGCGATCTCCCAGTCCAGGTAGGAGTGCCAGGCCCGCAGCTGGAGGCGATCCAGTGGCTTGACATGGAAGTAAGGACGTTTGATCTACAGGCCAGAGATAAATAAATCATTAAAGTGTGTAACCAGTTCAATAAATATACATTTAAAAAAAGGGCAATAGAATATTTACCAGGATTCTAAATATTTTGCTGTAAAACTGCAAAAAAAATGAATACTATTTGCTCGTGACCATTTTGGGATTCGGTTTTCCGAAAGATGTCAATATTGAACCCCAATACATTATTGAAAGCCACTCAAATGTTTCCATTGCAGTGTTAAAAACATAAAGCCTTACCTATTGTTTGATCCAAGAGTTGGCATCTTTTACAAAATGAAAAAAGGCCTTTGTAAAAAAAGTTACTCCCCAAAGTAAGGTATCAAGAAATTAAGTTTTTTCTACCAGTACTAAAACTCATAAGCATCAAACGTATCAAATGTGTTAATCTTTGTTGTCAAGCCTTGGTTTTTACATTACATGTCATTTAGCTGACGCTTTTATCCAAAAGCGACTTACAGTAAGTGCATTCAATCATGACTACAAACTCAGAACAACAAGAATCGAGAAAGTAACATTTCTTCAATAAAGTTAAACTACAAAGTGCGATCAGTAAGAGCCATTTAAGTGCTACTAAAATGCTACATTTTGAGTTTCAAACAAGTAGTGAGGGAGGAAAATCACAAAAAAAAAGATGGAAGTAGTAATTAATGAACAGAGCGGAGAAGAAAGAGAGAAAAGGAAAACTCACAGCGTCTTCATAGTGCCATCTCTTGCGGACTTCTCCCTCGTTGTCCTGGTACACTTTGTCCCTGCGAACCAGCACTTGTTCCCTCATCTTCTGCATCAATTCCTCCTAAACACAGAAAGTAGGAACATATAAAAAATAATCATGTATTTGACCATGTCTTTAACTTATGGCTCACTAGTATACAGGTTTGAAACTTTCAAACCGTGTGCGAGTCACAAGTTACTCACCGTGTCTGTGCCCTCGGGTGTGACGGGCTCTTCCTCCCCTGGCGGCCTCTCCGCCTCCACCTCCTGGGCTTGTTCGGCACGCTCTGCCTTCTGACTCTGCCGGCACAACGTCCTCAGCTCCTCATACTCCTCCGGGGAAAGCACCTCTTTAGGCTCCTGGCTGTTCAAGTGCTCTTTGAACCTGACGGAGGAGAGGATGCAAAATTAGATTAATCGCAGGAGAAAAGAGTGAAAGGGGGAAAAGGAGAGAGGAGGAAGATCACAATAGTATGTTGATTTAATGCTGAAAATATTAATTACCTAACAAAATACTAAAATAACATTGAATTTTTCTTTCATAATTTGCTTCCAAGAAATTGTGATTGGCGCACGCACTTGGCTCATGTGTGTGTGTGGTCTTACTTGTCGTAGTGGGTGTTATAGAGCTGGGTGGGGACTTTGAGGACTCTGTCCAGGACGGCTGCTGCTTTCTTCATGTTCCCCTGCTCCTTCTCCCACTCGACATAAAGATCCCAAAGCCTGTCTGAGTGGAAGTCCACACCTGCTGCCACAACCGCATCCTCAAACACACTGCGGGTCGAGGTTTGGAAAACAATTAAGACACAGCTTTAACGACAGCCATTAATTGTTATTTTACTGACATCAAACAGCATAAAACACAACAACAAAAGATGTGACTTTAAGTACCAGCGAATCCGCGTGGGCGACTCGGGCAGGTTCATATCCAGTGTTCCCAGCAGCAGGTTGATGTAGTGGATCCACAAATCTACACTCAAAGGGATTGCCTGGAGCCCCTGAACACACACCTGACACAGCACAAGAACATTGAAACCAGTGAAAAACACTTTCTAAATAAACTTTAAAGTATTTATAATGGTGAGGGCAAGAACCATTACTGAATTGTAAACCTTCTCTCCAGTTTTACCTCCTCTGCTTTGTTGTTGTACCCAGCACGGCGCTCAAGATCAGCAAATTTCTTCCAGTAGCCGTAGCAGAGTGGATAACGAGTGAGGAAAGCCTCCAGCGCTCTGCGTGACGCGGTGATGTGACTCTGGACATATGAGAGAAAATGTAAATCAAAATGTCACTCGGAGCTACTGCAAGCCTCCAGACCAAACATTGACTGGAGGTCAATATTTTAAACATAGCTTTACTAAATGAGAATATGATAGTTTCCAAATTTGTTTTTGATTTGAACCCTGTTGATTCTGCTCCGACTCTCACGTTAAAACAACTAACACACACACACACCTCTTGCTCGCAGTACTGCAGCAGGTCAGTCCAGCTGGTGAAGTCTTGAGGATTGTCGTGGGCAGCCTTCCACAGGCGCTCAAAGTCTGCGGGAAATTCTCCCTCCTCGTCTTCTGCAGGTGGTGGCATTGAGAAGGTAACAGGGTCAGGGCCTACGAGGGCCTCAGGGGCCACGGCGGGACTGCCGTTCTCTTCTGACATCTCTGCCATTGCAGCCGGAGGCGATGCAGCAACCTCAGAGGCCTCCATGGCTGAAGAGGGGGTAGATCAAAGGGTAATGGGTCAGTCAAGCTCCATTTGTTATGATTTTTTTTATCATAACTTTTTTCATGAAGCTTTGGCCCTTTGGCCACAAACCCTAACTCCCAACATCCTGACAAACAGAAACACAACAATATCACAGCCAACTCTTTCATTATATATTATATTAAATTGAGGTTGAAGGCACTTACTGTCGGAATAATAGACAAATGATATTAACCTCCATAAAAAAAAGGCACTGGTCAAATAAATGCAAAGTGATGCGATTCATGGATCTTCCCCTGCTACCTGGACACCAACAGGTGCTCCAACAATACAACAACAAAGTGTGGAAATTAATACAAACTATAAGGAAACCAACCAAAACAAATAAGCAGATAGACTACAAATACAGTGCAGAGTAAGTGCTTTGATAAAAAACCTAAATATATAAATATAGCATTGACCAGTCACACTAGTTATGTAGCTGAAGCAGCGACCGCAGGAGGCGAGACAAAAATAGTCAACAAAACAAAAAGTAAATAAGTAATGTTCTGCTTTTATTCTCGAAACACCTGCAGATATCGGTTTCATTCACATAAAATAGTCCACACGGGTTTGATCTCTGACTCTGCTACCTTTAGGGTGTTATGGACATAACGACATAACTAATAATGATATGGACCGCAGACCACTTTTTTAAACCCCGGGGGTGAGGTGCGTTACAGTTGGTGAACGGACCTCTGAGCTGGGTCGTTCTGTGTGTAACGTTATTTGAAATCACGTTAGCCTAGCTTAGCTTGTCATGCTTGTCAACAAGCCTCCAGTCGCATCGGACCTTCATTTAAAATACTTGCAGATGAAAACAATGTTCATTAGTATCTGTGAAACTAGAAAACGGCGCATCGTACATTCATAAATACTGCTCTCACTACCTGAAGACTCCTCGAGCTCCCCGTTGCCGCTCATCTCCTCACAGCCTTCCGCCGCCATGATGGGAAACGTCTCACTGACGTCATTCACCCGCGACACGACGCTGACAAAAATAAATGAACAGCCATAAAATAATCGAAAGAATACCTTGTTATATAAGCGTTGTGTAATATATGTTAGTTACATCTCCCTCATGCAGTTTGAGGTTGACTGCATTGCTTTGTTTTCTTATTTTTTAACGTTTGATATTTTTATTGTACAATACTTTAAACATACAAAAAACATAACCCGTTGTTTTTGCACCTTGGTTGTAGTATTTAATTAAGATGTATTCAAGATTTAAAGTACTTTCTTGTTTATTTGAAACACACACACACACATATACATATATATTTACTTATTACTAAATCACAAATGTAGATTTCTACTAAAAACATGTTACATTTGTAGTGCTGTTCAGGTTCTAAATGTTATATGGATGTACTATTTCTGATTCTGTTCATAAGAAAGGGTTAAAACATGATTTGTCATACAAATAATTGAACAATTGTGCATGAACTGTTTGCCTCTTATTTGCAAGCTAAAAGGCAAATGTGAAAAAAAAGACTTCCCTTAAACTCCTTTTCAAATTTCTGCAACTAAGAAACTATGTGCACAGCCAATGTTTAAAGAGGGCCTGTGTTTAGAGATGCAAATGAGTCCTGATAAGCTGGCACCTTCGATCTTGATCACCTTATGGACGTTATATTTACTTTAAATTAACTTTTTTTATTTGATTTCAGCAAAGCTAGTTAGGTTGTGGTATGTCTTGTTTTATCGTCCCGTGAAAGGGTCAAATAATCGTTTTGGGATTTTTTTTCTTTCTTAACACACCTTAAATCTCCACGTAGCCAGTGTCCAAAATCTCTTTGAAACAAATCTGGTTTAAAAAAGAAAAAAAGAAAGTGAAATACACCCAAACCAATATGAATAAAATCCAGTCCTGTCCAAAATAAAACCTGTCATTAAATGTACTTATTCTTTCCATTCTTAATATTGTAAACATTTGCACATCCCCTTAAAAATATTTTGACATTGTACAACAATATATATATATATATATATATTTTAATGAAATATTTTCTGTATGTGTTTCTTGTCTATGTACCAATACATACAATTTAATTCCTTGAATGTGAGACTCTACTTGGCTTTGAAATTACAGAAAAGTTTTAGGCAAGACGACAAAAACAAAAATGACTTTTTACATTTGGTCAACTTTATTTTTACTTGGTCTTATCTTTTAGTACATGACAACTTTGAGTTTGTTCCTTCACTTACATTTCCACCAATTTAAGCCATCACCAACAAAATTGCAGCAACATGTACATTAATGATCATAAAACAAAGACAAATTCATAACAAAACCCCTAAAAGGTCCAATGATTTAACAATCCAGTCTCCAGAGAATCATTTGAATATTTATGAGTGATCTGTGTGCATTTAGGATTGATTTATTGTGTAAATCAAAAGGCTATAAATGAAAATGTTCTAGGGAAACACCCCATTCAAAATATTAGATTTGCACCATTCATTAAGATCCAAATGACACACTGGAAATCCTGGATGATCTTGACATCTAGAAACACATGAAAATCTAAACAACTTTTAAAGTTCTCACTCTTCCTCAAGTGCATTAAAAACAATCTAGTAAACAAAGCTGGGAAAGCACTCAATAAAATAAAAGAAAGCATGTCAACAAGATGATCCGCAAACATCAGTGGTTCAGTCCCCTGAAGTGATTCCCCACCGCTGAAAATCTCTCTGTGCAGCAGTTTAACAAAGTTAAGTGTAGAGCCACACAGCTGATTGTTGGCATGCCACCAAAATACATGAAATGTGGCACCAGTACAGAAGGTCGAGCTCCGAGCTGATTGAAATGCTCTGCTGAAGAGTATCAAGTCAAAAACCGAGAAGGGGAATCACCAGCAGGTGGAGCGTGTGCTTTGAATGTGAACCTTCATTTGAATAGCAAACAATCCCTCAGTGATCTTTCTTCTGAGGCAACAAATTGGACAATACAAAAAGTGTGCCTGAATGTTTTCTTTCTTTACCCAAAAGATTAATTACATTTTTCTCAATTGTTATCTATTTGTAAATGTGACAAACATAATTATCTATCTATTAGTAATCTCCTTTGTTGTTAGGTATTACAGTGTGACTGAAAACAAGAGGGACATGGCAGCGACGTTACGTGGCTCAGTTCGACTGACAGGTTTTGTGAGTGTGTGTAAACTGTGTATTCAATGTGTTTGTCCTTTATTTTCCATGATGGCCACCCTGTTGTCTTGTTCATCGGCACCTTGCGTCTCCGCTCTCATATTCAATCCATTTCAGTCAATTTCTCCTCTCTCCATGGTTACTGAAGCATCACGTTCCAGTCTAACCCTGCGTTCATGCTGGGCTTACGAAGCGTCAACACCGACATGGAGGCATCAAAGTCAAACTCTAGCTGGCTCTCCTGACCATCTGCAAAACACAACGAGAGACGGGATGAGAGAAAAAAAAAAGGGTACGCAAATCTCATCCCTCACGTAGCCAATCTTTAAAAAACATGGACGATAAGATCTCTAATTCTGAGGGTACAAAACGACCTCCAGGTTACGGCAGCTAAAGTGAAATAAATCACACTTAGTTACACCCGGCGTAATTTAATATTGCACTCACCAGCAGTCTTGAGGGTAACCTTGCTAGGCTTACTGGCTCCCAGTATGACGATTCGTTCAAACCAGGAGCGGGTGGAAAACTGGGCATCTGGAGCCAGGTTCCTGTGAACCGAGCAGAGACATGGACTTAATATCTGTACAACACAATTACTTGATGCTAAAACAACTCGTAAATGTTTTACAGTGTCATATCTGTATTAAAGATCTGATCTGTATTTAAATATCCAACTATAAAAATATCTATTTGAGAGTTGATTTTTGCTTAAAATGAAGCAGGAGAATATTGATCACTCACTCAGAAGAGAGCATGTTGTTGGCAAAGAAGAGCTTTCTGTGAATGAACTCCTTCTTTTCATAGTTGAAGGTGTGGCCATCATCTATGTAGAGCTCTCCCTCTGCAGTTCTCTGTCAAAGAAACAGTCAAAACACCAAGTTGGACAATGCAACATGTCAGAACAGCAGGAGATGAACATTTAACTAGATCCATTGTTTCACATTATAGGAGCGATCCCTGAAATGGAAATATTGGCTCAAACACCACTGCATCCAACAATGGCAAGACAGATTAATGATGCAAAACAGAAATATTTCTAAACCGATGTACTGATTGAATTGTGAATTTGGCCAAAACTAACATGCGTTTCTTGAAAGGTGTTTTTATTTATTTATTTTCTATCTTTAAGTCTTTTTCTTGTTATGTGGATGCACATGATTTATAATGTTAACTGAATGGTTCTTTTTAAATAATATTTTTTTCCTTCATTTTATGACAAAGCAGCGGTGTAAATTTCCAAATGTACGTAAGTAAATAACCAAACCAAAAAACCCACAGCGGCTGAGAGTTGTGTCTTGGAGCCGTCTTTGGGGGATGAACGTTTGAGTTACCTGGGGGTTAAGAGCCACATATAAAGTGTAAGGATCCTGCATCATGCAGGTGGAGGACCTGCGAACCCGACTCTTCCTGGGAATAATGGAGCCGCCACGCTGAAACACGGGGATCTGAAACGAAGACAGAACGCTCCATATTAACAGCAGAGGATATGAGGAAAATACTAACCATTAAAAGAATGTGGACAGAACTTACAGAACTTATGGTGACAGGGATGTAAAGGTTCTGGGCCC